>NC_138183.1:221793849-222021349 GCF_964194105.1 Spermophilus citellus
TGAAGTTGAAGACTATATCATTTTTGCATTATTACATTTTTCACATCACATTTTTTTTTATTATTACTCACATTTTCCACATTGATTTCTCTTAAAAATAACTCCTTATGTTAGCATGGCTAGAATTAGTAATAAGAAGGAGCTTTCAATCTGTCATTACCCTGGTTACCATTTTTAGGGTATTCAAATCAGTCAATGTTTCAAATAACTAGTGATGTCTTGAAGTGGACACAGTATCTGGGATGAGGTCTAAGTAATGTGTAATACAGTGACACATTCATTTCTTTGATTTGGACGTACTCATAAATATAGCCAGTATAGGTGGAGAGTATAATAGTCTATGAGAGCTGAAATCCCTGCGCTGCCACTCACTAGTGATATGACTTTAGTTTCCTTTTATGAAAAAACAAAACAAAACAAAAACAAAAACACATCCAAAGAGGCACTGCATTTTAGCAATTGGGTTTTAACCCTCTTCACTTACACAACTCTTTTTCCATGTACTTCACGAAAGCAAAATGGGAATATGTTAACTCAGAATAAAAGTCCATTGAAACCAATTTTTATAATCCATGATGGAAGCCATCAGCATCTATTCCTGGAATAAAGATTAGATATGTGATGAGGCATAATTTTCCTATGGTTATGCGTTGAAGAAGTCCTGTAACTGTATTTCATATATTTCCCATCACTTTCCCTAGTGTAAATTATTGATAACATTTTAGGTGGATTCTTCTATAGAATTATTAATATGTAAAAATAAAGAAAATATTCTTAAAACTTGACAGCTCTTGAGGGGGAGGGACATGCACATATCAAGTCAGTGGAGTGGAGGGAACAGCTATTTCTTTAGTAATGCCATATATGATATTGGCTTCATTAATTTTACTTCCTTTGTAAATCTAATTAACAAACATCTACATCTGCAATGTATTCCCTGAGGTTCTGACATTTTCCTCATATTTAAATACCTTTGTTTTATTGACTGAATATTTCCCAAGCATCTACTCTGACAAAGTTAACAATTGGTTATGTGTTAGGGTAAAACAAAAACTGAAAATTATGCTTCCTGAAGTTTTAATTGGTCAGGGCATTTTTAAAAATTTCGAATCACGGGGCATAACAGAAAAACTGAGATTCTTTTTCTTTCTAATTTCATGGATGTCAGCAAAAATTCAAGATCTCTTCCACATCTGTAATGCACCTATAACTAAGTTTCAGATCAATTCAGTTTCAGTTTTAAAAATAACCAGTGATTCACTATGCAGATCTTAGATGTATTTTTATACTCTCGGGCATATTCCTTTGTCCTTTTGGTGCCCCTTCAAAAACCACCCTGGGTTTGATCTTCTTCAGTAATGGCAGATTTATTGCTGTGATAACAAGGAATGGGGAAATCTGTCTGCTTCTCCTTCGTATAAATGTGAGGACCTAGATGTGGATTTTGTGGGAGCTGGACAAAATTATTTTACCTCCTAAAGATCTCTGGTGGGTGAATTTGTGGGCAAAAGATAGTAACTGTGTCTAAAAGCCCTCTGAACTATGCTCATTTCTCTTAAAGTTATTTCAAAGGACATCCCTGGCAACCAACGGATTGCTGGGCCTGCATTATCAATGGCCTATGTAGGTGCCACAATTTAAATTGGCTCCCTGGCTTCTCAGGATGATAGCTCATATTTTCGAGGGATATAACTCTACGTCCTCATGCCAATGGAATACTGTTTGGAAACGGAAAGTTACAGACATAGGTAAAAAATTACTCATTTTTATAGAAGGAAATATGTTCTTTTAATATGCTGCGATTATTTTTAGATGTGGAGATGAGAGCATGACTCACCACCTTCCATTTCTCCCACCCCTTATGCCAGCCCCCACTCATCTTTCCTGACACATCGTGCTGATGAAGGGAACGACAGCCTGTTCTCAACAGTGTGGTCATCACTGAATGTGTCAGCTGCTTTGGGAAACGACAGCGTGCTCTATTTATTGGATACGGACTCCCAGACTTAACATCAGTATTCTCTGGGTCAGTGCATGTTGCAACCTAAGTGTAGATCAACCCAAAGGGCGTTCAGTGGGAGCACTTCTTCCTAGTGGTTAACAACAATGTTCCAAAATATTAGGAATTTAAGTCAAATGTGGTCCTCGACTCCTGTAACTTGCTTGCTTCTAGTTGAGGTTGGCCACATCTTTGAACACCTTTTCGCAATGGAGCAAATAATATCTATCCAGTAGGGTTATTTGAAATAGTAAATGATCATGAAGAATTTAGCCCACTTCTTTGTACAGAGTTTGCAAGCTACCATTGCCATAATACTGAAGATCTTTGTAATTCTTGGGATTAGAACATGATACTCCAAAACATGTATCTTGATATTATGAAAAAAAATGTAGAAGCAAGAAGGTCTCTCTGACTTTCTCCCTCTTTTCTCTCCTGAAGCATGATCATAAAAGATTTTTTTTAACTATCTGCTGAGGGAAAGGAATGTCTTATAAAGACACAGGAAGGAACCTGAACAAACAAGATTTGCTGGAGTTCCCCCTGTTTATTATCAATGGATCACATCTCTTTTTGTGCAATCATGGTTCTCCATAACTAATTGCTTCTTTCTTAAGAATTAGCATAAAATATGTACCATATTTTTTTTTACCAATTCATCTGTTGAAGGACACCTAGGTTGGTTCCATAGCTTGGCTATTGTGAATTGAGCTACTATAAACATTGATGTGGCTGTGTCACTATAGTATGCTGATTTTTAAGTCTTTGGGTATAGACAGTTCTCCCTGGGCTGACCCTTTCCTTCCTTCCTTCCTTCCTTCCTTCCTTCCTTCCTTCCTTCCTTCCTTCCTTCCTTCCTTCCTTCCTTCCTTCTTTCCTTCCTTCCTTCCTTCCTTTCTTCCTTCTTTCCTTTCATAATAAAACCTAGGACCTGGTGCATGCTGCCCACATACTCTACCATTGAGCTATTACCTCCAGCAGGTCTTCATTTCATATGTCATATAAAACTTTTGTTAAATAAATTTGTTATGCTTTTCTTTTGTTAACCTATCTTTAGTGATAGAGGTGTCAGCTATGAACCTTGCAACTGATGAAGACAAGATATTACAACTTTATTCCCTACATAACCATTGGGACTCCAACTCTAGGCATTCCCATTTTTATCAGCTGCAACATTAAAATATGTCTATAGCATCCATTGTAATACCATGAAGCTAAATTTCTATATGCCCAAATAAGCATATCCTGCTTTCTTTTTGGTAAGGGTCCTAGGAAAAACTAAATCCTTACTACAGTTAGGGGTATTTAAAGCTGGAGGAACAACTTGCTTTTTTTTCATATTGAGAAAGCATTCCTATGCCATTTGATATTTCTTCAGCATAAGAGACAATTATTTATTTGTAGTCAATTTTATCAAGCCTTAGTCATGATTCATGTTTTATCCCATCCCCAGCCAAGATCCCTGCCCACCTTCTCCCCCACACTGCCCAGTTCTGTCTCATTGCTGGCCCACTGCTCATATTTTCAGAATTACACTTTGCCAACTTTTCTATTATTCCTCTACCCACCTTGCTCCTTTCAAAAGTAGCCTGCCCTTAGGCCAATTTTTCAGACTGATATAAAAAATATGATCATTGTAAGACATGCTTTACAAAAACAGACCAGAGAGTGCTCAAACCATGTGTCCTGCTCATCATTGTCCTGTTCATGCTGCATCCTCAGCCTCTGCAAAGTACATGCTTGTCATTCTGCATGTGACTGATATGAATGGTGGGTAGACACATGCCAGAATTTCTTTTGTCAAGTCATGCAAAGGACAAATAATTATTATAGTAGAATACACCATGATATTTTTTTTCAAAGGACATAAGCCTTGGTACAGATAATTTTCCTCCCTTAGTCAGATTTCACACTTCTTGATGTAAATTTTGAGGTCAGATGTTTAAGAAAAAAAATAGCATGCTCATGGTGGTTTGTCTGGTGATCCTTTCTATTCTTACCCCTTTTCTTTCTTGGCAAAGAGAAAGGGAGAGAAAGAAGATTCTCAAAACTAAAAACATATTGAAAATAAATTTGGCAAACTGCCCTCCTTCTTAAAAGAAGGTGAAAATATCAGTTGACTGTTAGTGATTCAGAAGTGAAATTTCAGTATGTTTAAGTCCATTTTGGAAAGAAAGATGGAAAATGTAAAGCATAAAAATATCAATTTAAAGAATCAGGTTTCCCTGGGTTCCAAGTTGGTATGGATACCTATGTGGTGAAGTGAAGGAGGGTAATGATTAAATACATCTTCCCACTGCTGCTCCTGATTCCCAGGATCCAATCTATTTGTAACTAACTGCCTTCAGAAAAGAGTATTAAATGATACAAACGTGTCAGTGCACACCATCTCGGGCCTATCATATACAATCCAAATTAAACATAATACTAAACCTTGAGACACAAATATTAACTTCCTTCTAGAACGACCTTTTCTCATTTTGTTTGTGTCTTCCTTAATAGTACCATAAATATGGGTTTAATGTACAAAACTTGCATTGCCTCAAATTTTAACATACATGAGATGACAAGTTTTGATGTGAGTGTATAGCTTCAGGTTATATTTCTGCTTCTTATTGAGAAGCCTGGGGCAATTTTTCTGAGGTTTAGTTTTCTTTAAGTGACATGAGGATAACAGTATGTATACTATATAGCTATCATGAGGATTGAGTAAAATTCAATTAATCTCAGCTGTTACTATCAAAAGGATTTGACCCCTAACTTCTCAGTTAGTTGACCATGAATGTTGTGACCAGATACCCAAGTCATCCATATCAATCCTGTAAAAAAAATAACATGTATTTCTGCAAAATAGGGTTAATGAAAGAGTGGTATTTTTTGAAAGGTGGAGAGAAATAACATACTTAAAAAAATCTAAGTCTGGCCCATAGTAGGGATGTGATCAATTTTGGCATTCCTATATCTGTATACCTCACCAGCACCTGGGCATCATTGTGCTTGTTTGTTGTTTCGTAGAACAAATGGTGTGAGAGTTAATGAAGAAGGTTGGGGGAGAACATCACAGAAATCAGGAAATAATATCTTTCCTTTTTGCTTCAAGTCATGATTCAGAACAACTTTGTCATAGTTATATTAGACTAGACCATCATGAGCACATCTTGGGGTCTTTGTCATTTTAGAATTTTATAAAATTTTTAAGTGGAGGAACAATTTCATAGCAACATATAAAACTAAACCCAAAATTAGTACTCAAAATATGGAAATCTGAACGGGAGGATTTTCTTCATTAGGTGAGCTATAGGAAATCTGAAAAATTGGCCAAACTAAGGGTTTTTCAGTACCAATGAATCATCTTAGTTCTTTTCTTATTTTCTTCATGGTTGTATGGTTTTATATTGATAACTATTGACTTCACTGGATTATTTATGGGAATTGAATTTGATAAATATAAAACACAAATTCACCTAAATATTTAACATCCATAAATGGATACTCACAATGAAGTCTACCCAGAATTTGCTGTAAGGCCTTTACATTAATCATGATTGTGTTAAATATATTTTTATGAAGGCAAATTGTGGACATTTTTATCTCTGAAATATTTTGTATAATTAACTTCTTTAGCAAGCTTAGCACTTGCCAGATCCTTTTGAAACACAATGTGTTTAGCATACATTAATTTCTTTAATACTTAAGAAAATTTGTGTAAGTAGAGGTTATCTTTGTTTTATACATGTAAACAATGATGCACAGAGTGAGTTTTATTAACTTCCTTAAACCCATGGAGCCAAAATACAATTCCAATGTCTATTTTTAATAGTTCTACTATATTTCATTTCCAAGGATGGACATGAAAGTAAGAGTTAATTTCTTCAACCCCATTTGGATTTCTAAATCAAAAAATAGTTTGTTAATTGATAGAGAAAAAGGCATTTGATTGTTCCAGTTAAAAATCAAAATGGTCAGGGCTAGAGCTGTGGCTCAGTGGTAGCGTACTTGCCTAGCATGTGTGAGACAGTGGGTTGGATTGTCAACACCACATATAAATATAAATAAATAAATAAATAAATATATAAAGGTTTATCAACAACTAAGTAATGAAAAAAAAATTTAAAAATTAAAATTGTCCAGGCAAAAAAGCATTAGACAAAATATAACAGAAAATAGTTTTTAAGACACTGGCCACCAGTGAATGGATGAGGAACTCTGAGAGATGGTAAATAAATGAAGTGAGCCAGACTAATTCCCCAGATTGCTAATTTGAGAGAATATACAGATCATGGTATAGGAGAAACCTTGGTGGGACCTAAAAGATGACTGAATTAGGGAAATGGAATTAACAAGGTGGATAGACAAATACAACTAGACTCAGGGCAGAGCCAGAAATGTAGAGAGACCAGTAAAGGTTCTCCCTCAAGTGTTCAGCTAAGTACTGATCGGCAGAACTTGTGGGTAAAAAAACTACTTAAGACTTAAAAAAGAACTACCCCAAAGGATTGAAGGTAGCAGTATCTGGCATTTATATTAAGGCCAGCAATGGTGCATGTTTACTATCTTTTCTCAATTATGCTATTTGTTTATTTAAAGTTCCTCTAGGAATGAGAATGCACGCACATGAATTTCACAAATATGTGTGAATGGCTGAAGTGTGATGTTTCCTTAACAAGGATTCAGTTCAGGATACTTTCATATGTTAACTCTTCTCAGAAAAGCAGTCTATGACAATGAATTTTTAGCCTTTGAATTAGAACTACAGATTGAAGATCAATTCATTAATTCACTAATAAATCTTTTTTCCTATTTATAAAATTTTCAAGTCTAACCCAAATCATATGTATCTTAAATACTATTGTTAAACTTTTTATTGAAGGTATAAGATCATATGGATGAGCTAATGTTTTGATTAATAAGCTACCATATTTCTGAATTGTTTGGGGAGAGTGTATAATCCATTGGAACACACTAGAAGAAGATACTCCAAACTGATAAAATGAATCATTCCAAAAGAGAGTACTAGGATTAGGATTTAGGAGATGAAGATGGGTATCAAGAAAAGAAATGATCACTTATTAAGTAATACCATTTTCTGTATGGGGATGTGTTTAAACATTATACATAGTCTCCTAATTTTAAAAAACCTGGATAATTTGGCACTGTTCACTGTTTGTCTAAGCAAAATGTGTCTTACAGAGGTATTTATATACAAACACAAAGATGTTTGTATAAAGATGCTTACCATAGTGTTTTTATCCTGTTGAGAAAGTGCAGTGCATATAAATATATATATATATATAATTATAAATATATGAATATTTAATAAATATGTAAATATAAGTTACATAATATATACTTATGTATATATTATCTAAAATTACATATATGTGTATACACAGATTCCATAGTGACAGATATACAAAATTTTTTTTTGGTTTACTTTTTTTGGCAATGCTAGGGATCAACCCAGGGTCTGGTGCATGCTAAGCAATGGCTCTACCATGGAGTTACAACCCCAGCCCAAGGTATAAACATATTTAAGGAGCATACACAAGACAGTTTTAATTGAGATTGCAACTGGAAAAGGGCATTATGAGTCTATGTAGGAACTTTCTATGCTTTATTTAATACCTTCTGTACTGTTTTTTTTGTTTTGTTTTGTTTTCAGCATGTTATATAATGGCTGGATGATTGCATTGTTGTGCTGTCCAATATAATAATTAAAAGCATAACCATATATAGCTGTTGAGCATTAGAAATGTGGCTCATTCTAATGAAGATGTTATAAGTGTAAGATATACAATGGATATTAAATATATAGTATAGATCAATAAAAGAAGGTAAAATACCAGATTACTATTATTATAATAGTAATATGTAATAATACTGAAGATACATTGACTAAGTGAGTTTTGGTGATTAATATTAAAATTATATTTGTCATTTTTGTGCTTATATATTCTTAGTGCACACCTAAAATAAATGATAAATTTTACAGTATTTCTGTTGAAGTGTCTAGCTGGGTGTTAGTTTCCTTATTTTACATATGACAGGACAGATGCAGAAAAGGTTTAGAATAGTTTTTAAAAAGTGATTGAAATTTAACCTTTTGAGTTGTTTTTTTCAGTTGGCAAAATGTAAGAGCAGTTACAATATCTTAGAAATGTAGCTGGAAAGGAAATATTAACACCCAGTTCATTACTCTATCTTTTAGAGGAAGCTATTTAATGTCACTTCTACATAAGGAACTTTCTTTATCTTAGACTACGTTAGGTGACTCTATTATGCTCAAAACACATGCCATGGTTTAAAAGAATTTTTTTTCTCCTATTAAACTGCATTCCAAGAGAACAATATTTCTCTGTCTTGTCCACCAATTTTTATCCAGAGTCCCAGAAAACTGGTTTATACTCAACAGTTATTGGAAATTAGGATCGGTGGATGAATCAACCAGTCCTGGAAATTAGGAAAATTTTATTTGAAAAATATAGGTTGGTTTGTACTGCCCAAGTGTGTTTACCCATTTATAGTTATTTATTGATGCATATGCATAGAATTTTGCTATAAAACATATCTAATGCTCAAGGTCTTGCAAACATTGATACAACCTTAATCTACTTCCTATTTATTTTCCACTGTTCATAGGGGCAGAAAATAATCCCATCTTTTCCATCTCATACTAATGAGGCTAATGCTAACTTGTTTTTATTATTAAACACTTAACATTCACATTTGAGAAACTTTCAGATTCTCTTTTTGTCATAGTGTTCTGCTGACATTGCCAACTATATTGGATGTCATTGCATATTTCACCATCTTTGTGGGTGGCTTGACATTAAAGATGACATAACACTTATCATGCCGAAGAAAAAAATAAATATTTTGTAGCTTTTGAGTAGAGAGAGACTGATGGATGGATAACTCTGAGAGTCACTACAATTTGTGTAAATCTTGGCATCATTAAACTTACACAGAAACATGAAATAAATCAATGCCTTAAAGATAGCTAAAATGATTTGTTATAAATTTGACAATAGAATGGTGTCTTGTGATTTTAAAAGAGCAGACTAAGCTCTATAACTTCTTGGTGGAATAAGCTAGAAGCTTTCCTTTTCCTTCTTGTAAATCCGTTTAGATCTCATGTAAAACAAGGCAGAACAAATTCTTCATTTCCCCAGCACACAAACATACACATTTAAAAAATCAAGTTAAAATCTTAATGAACTATGAATTAAATGGGTAGTGTAGAAAGGTACTATGGATTTTTGTAAAATTAAACATAAATTATCCCTTTGGACAGTGCGAAGTTTCTAAGAGTTAAAGGACCTATATTCATATAATTCATGGAAAAGCACTTGGAAATACTCATCCTTAGGGAACAATTTTTTTTTTTTTCAAAATGAAGAGCTTGGCTGCATTATGTACCTCCTCCATGAATGCATGCTTTATAATAGGATGCAGCCCCACCCTCTAATCTTTGCCACTTGATATATGAGCATACATACACACACCCATATGCATAGGGAGAGTAGAAATATGCAACTAGACAAAGGTATATTTGGAGAAATTTATTAAAATATAAGAATATGATAATCTTTCCATTTAAAGAGTATTTACATAATACAGAAGAAATTTAGAAAGCATTTAGCTAATAAATTTTTTACATGAACTAGAAAACAAATGAGCTTTTCAATTTTTTTTCTAAACTGACATGATGACATTTTATACACTGTCCATAATGAATAAAAGTATTCAAGATGTTCCAATATTTGCTTCTGGAAACTGTTAATCTTACTTCTGAACTTTATGACTTTTTTTCTAAGTGCTTAAATGATGGTTGAATGGACAGAGCAAGAGATTTTATGGTATTTTAAAACATGGGTCTAATTATTATCATTTTTATTTATTAGCTCTGTGAACTTTCATAAGTTCAAATTTGCTTTAAATGCTAATTTTTAAAGAAATAAAACTTAGACCAAATTCAATATCTTCTCATAATTAAAAAAAAAAAAAACTCTAAACAAATTAGTTATAGAAAAGTATCTCAACATAATAAAGGTCAAATGTGACAAACCCATACCTAACATCACACTAAAAGTAGAAGAGTTAAAAGACCTGGAAGAAGATGAAGATACTCGCTTTTGCCACTTCTCTTGAATAATGTAATAGAGGTTCTAGCTAAAGCAATTAGACAAGAGAAAAATAAATATAGGTATCTAAATAGAAAAGAAAAGAGATCTGATTGCAGATAATATTATATCATAAAGAAAATCCTAAGGACTCCCCATTGCTCCCCCATCAAAAAAACTGTTAGAAATAATAAAGTAATTCAGTAAAGTTGAAGAACAGGAAATCAACATAAAATCAGTAGCATTACTATACAGTAAATGAACTAGAAAAAGAAAAAGTCTTCTTTATAACTGCATCAAAAAGGATAAAATACTTAGAAATAAACCAAGGAGGTAAAATATCTCTACATCAATAATTATAAACAGTTGATGAAAGAAATAAAGGAAGGCACAAATAAATGGAAACATAATCTGCATTCATGAATTGGGAGAATTAATATTATTAGAATTTCCATAAGAGATCTACAAATTCAGTTAAATCTCTATCAAAATTCCAATGATATTCTTCACAGAAAAAACAATTCTAAAATTTAAATCACAAAGATTCTGAATATTAAAGCGTTTTTAAGCAAAAAGAACAAGGTTGGAGGTATAATGCTACCTTACTTCAAAATATAATGTAAAGTTATTATAACCAACACAAATGTCACTGGCATAAAATCAGACACACAGTATTCACAAAGTGTGAATATGCACTATTGCAAGAAAGCTTTTAAGAACAGCTCTGAAACAGAACACTACTGACATAGCTTAAAGCTTGCACTCACAGAAAGAACACTGGGAATGAACTACCACATTCTTATTCTTATTTTCAATAACCTTCTGTATAGAGGTTATATAGTGCCAATATGCATGACTGTAAAAAGGTTTCTGTTTCTTGAACAGTCTTCCCTCCCTGGTGCTACCCTCCTCCATGAGATTTTCCCGACCTAAATAGTTCCACTTCTCGAGGAAATGGGAGTACTCCTAATATGGTATAACTTGAATTCCACATATCATGTTGTACATAATAAATGTTATTCTTTAATCTTTCAATACAAATAATAAAAACTTCTTATTTCTCTATATCCTCAAAATTATGAATATTTGACTTTTGCAACTCTGGCAAAAATACGTTTATTATAGCATATAATTTATAATTTCCCATAATTTATAAGTTATAATTTGCAATTTTAAATTGCATCTTTCATCACAGCTTCCACGTCTCTTGTTTTAGTCAGCTTTTCACTTACTGTGAACAAAAGACCTGATAAGAACAACTTTAGAAGAGGAAAAGTTTATTTGACATTCACAGTTTCAGGGATCTCAGTCCATAGCCAGTTGGCTTTATTTCTCTGCACCCAAGGTCAGGCAGACCATCATGGTGGAAGGGTGGTGTGGATGAAAACAGTGCAGGTCATGGCCACCAGGGAGCAGACAGACCTCTCACTCACCAGGGACAAAATATAAACTTAAAAAGCACAAGTCCTGTGACCCACCTCCTCTAGCCACAACCTAACCTATCTGCATAGGTTAACCCAGTTAACCCACTCAAGTGGATTAATGCACTGATTATGTTAAGCCCCTGATAACCCAATTATTTCACATCTAAACTTGAATAATCTCACACATGAGCTTTTGGGAGACACCTCATGTCTACCATATTATCCTTGAGTTAGCTCTTTGTTTATATATCTTACTTTTGGATTACTTATCTTTCTAATATTAATTTGAAACCATTTTAAATATAATCTATGTACCAATCTTATGACTACATGCAATGAAAGCACTTTCATCAACAAAGCTGTTTATCTTTTAGTATTGTTTTTTGTTTGCAATGCTATTTTTTTGGGGGGGGGTTCCCCGGGATTGAACTCACAAACACTCAACCATTGAGCCACATTCCCAGCCCAACTTTATATTTTATTTAGAGACAGGGTCTCACTGAGTTGCATAGTGTATTGCTTTTTCTGAGGCTGGCTTTGAACTTGAGATCCTCCTGCCTCAGCCTCCTGAACTGCTAGGATTACAGGCATGCAGCACTGAGCCTGGCTGCAATTATCTTTTTCTTTTATTCATTAAGAATCTTCCCTATTAAATTTTGTACTTCTTGAACATTTTTTCAGAAATCCTTTCTGCCCCTAATTCATAATGACATTCTCATCTAAATGTTTAATATTTAGGTCTTTAAAAATTGAAATCTTTTGAAATACAATACAGAATAGGGAACCTGATTGTATTTATTGTCATATGCTTTGCCATTTTTTCTTAGATCCATTTAATAAAAATCTTTATTTGCTCAAATTATTTGTAATCCCTAATCTACCATATTCCATTTTCATATATATATATAAAGGCTCATAGCCATCAGGTATCTACTTTTCAATCTCTACAACATATAAATAGTATTATATTATTTAGCAGTATAATGTTATAATGTCATTATATCTTGTAAGGAAGTTTACTTCCCATTTCCCCAAAAAATGTCTTGGCCTTATATAATAAGTTTTAAAAAATTAAATGATCAGTTTCCATGAAAAATCATATTTAGATCTTGGTTACAATTATATTTAATTTATTTTTGAACTTGAAAATAATTGATGTGTGTACTATACTTTTTTCTCATTGCCATAACTTGAGATCAATTTTAATTATTATAATTATGAACATATTAATTGTACAAATCAATTACTTTCTCTGTGTCATTTCCAAACATGCATATATTGAGATTTGAACAGTCTCCCCTCCCTGGTGCCACCCTCCCCCATGGTATTTTCCCCATCCCCAGGTCTCCTTTATATATACAAATAGTTTCACTTTTAGGTCATCTTTGGTTTTTTGTTTGTTTTCAGTTCACATATGTAAGAGAAAGCATGTGATACTTGTGTTTCTGAATCTGGAATATTTTATTTAATATCATATCTGCCTGTTGTAACAATTTTCCTGCAAATGGTAGGATTTCATCCTACTTTATAGCTAAATAATACTGCATTATTTATATAATATACAATATTTTCTTTATCCATTCATCTGTTGACAGGCCACTAGGCTTATTCTGTATCTTGGCTATTGTGAATGGTACCATAATAAACATGGGAATGCAGGTGTCTCTTTTGTATTCTGACTTCATTTCTTTCAGATGTATATACCTGAGAGTGGTATAGCTGTATAATATGTATATCTATTTTTAGTTTTTTGAGGAACCCTCATACTATTTTCATAGTGGCTGTAACAATTTATATCCCCACCAACAGTATATAGGGATTTCATTTTTATCCCCACAACCTTGCCAGCATTTATTTATTTTTCTATCTTTTATAATATTTATTCTAACCAGGGTAAAACACAATTTCAGTATGGCTTTGATTTGTATTTTTCTGATGACTAAATATATGGAGGAATTTTTTGTTTATTTATTGGCCATTTGTACTTCTTGATTTGTAAAGTGTCTATTCAGATTATTTGCCCAATTATTTATTGAATTTCTGGTTTAGGTTGTTATTTTTTCTTATTTCTGTATTTATTCTGGAAATCAATCGTCTGTTAGATGAATACCTGGCAAAATTTTCTCCCATTCTGTAGGATGTCTATTCACAGAAGATTATTTCCTTTGCTTTGCAGAAGCTTTTTGATTTGATATAATTCTATCTGTTAATTCTTGCTTTTGTTTCCTGGTCTGTTGAAGTCCTATTAAGGAAATCATTATTTATATTAATAATACACTGAAATATTTTCCTATGTTTTCTTTTAGTATTTTTCCATGTTCAAGGTCTTACATCAAGGTCTTTGATTGCATTTGAGAGGATTTTTGTATAGGGTCAGAGATAGGGATCAAGTTTCAATCTTCTACATGTGAATAACCAGCTTTTCCAGCACTATTTATTGAAGAGGCTGTCCCTTTTCCAATGTATGTTTTTTTTTAAGCAGCTTTGTAAAAAATAAATTGTCTGAAGACAAGTGGATTTATTTCTGGGTCCTTTATTCTATTCCACTGATCCCAGATCTGTTTTTATACCAGTATCATGCTGTTTTTGTTACTATGTCTCTGTGGTATGCTTTGAAGTCATGTATCGTGATTATATAATAAGAATCGCTCATTTTGCTTAGGATTTCTCTGGCTATTTGTGATCTTTTGTGTTTCCATATACATTTCAGGACTATCTTTTCTAGTTCTGTCAAGAATGTCCTCAGTGTTTTGTTGGGGATTCTATTGAATAAGTAGACCACTTAGGGTAGTATGACAATTTTAATAATATTAAGTCTGTTTTAACAATATTAAGTCTCCAATACACGAAAATTGGAGGTCTTTTATCTGCTATTGTAGTCTTTGTTTCTTTCCTATGTGTGATATAGTTTTAATTGTGGAGGTCTTTGGCATCCTTAATGAGGTTTATTTCCAGAATGCTGCTGATGCTGCCTTTCCTTCTTCTTTGTGGCTGTGGTGAATGGGATGGATTTCCTGATTTTTTTTTCTCAGAAAGTTCATTATTGGTATATAGAAAAGCAACTAATTATTGCAGTTTGAAATTTTTTGTATCTTTCTACTTTAGTTTTTTTTTTTTAGCAGTTGTAAGTCTTTTGGTGAATTCTTTAGATTTTTTATGTATAGAATCATATAATCTCAAAACAGGTAATTTAACTTCTTCCTTTCTTATTGACATCATTCCTGTTTCTCTATTGTATGGTTCTACTGATTAAATTTTCTATTATTGTATTAAATAAGAATGAAAAATTCAACACTCTTGCATTGTTCCTGATTTTAAAGGAAATTTTTCAAATTTTTTTTTTCCAATTCCCTATGACGTTGACTATGGATTTCTCATGCATAGCCTTTATTATACTGAGGTATAATACTTCTGTAGCTAATTTCTTCAGGAATATTTTTCAGGAAGAGACATTGAATTTTATCTAAAGATTTTTCTGCATCTATTGAGATGCTCATGTAATTTTTATCCTTATTTCTATTTATGTGCTGTGGCATGTTTATTGATTTGTTTATACTGAATCATCCTTGTATTTCTTGAAGGAAACCAATTTGATCATGGTATATGATCTTTTGAATGTGATATTGAATAAAATTTACAAGTATTTTGTTGAGGATTTTTGCAGCTGTTTATCAAGGATATTGGGATACAGTTTTGTTTCCCTTCCTTCCTTCCTTCCTTCCTTCCTTCCTTCCTTCCTTCCTTCCTTCCTTCCATCCTTCCTTCCTTCTCCTTGTCAGGTTTTGGTAACAGGGGAAGGGTGATACTGGCTTAATACCAGTTTAATCTCTCATATTATAGGGGTCTTCTCTCTCTTTTGGTAAGTTTAGCTATATATTTGTCAAAGTTATTTATTTCCAAGAATCAACACTTAGCTTCATTGATACTTTGGATTGTTCTTTTTATTTCATTTATTTCTGTTCTCAAAATTACCATTTCTCTCCTGCTTATTTTGGGTGTGCTTTATTCTTTTTTTTAATAAATTGAGATTTATCATTTGGTTATCTATTTAAGATATTGCTATTTTTCTTTTTTTAAATTTTTTATTGTTGGTCGTTCAAAACATTACATAGTTCTTAATATATCATATTTCACAGTTTGATTCAAGTGGGTTATGAACTCCCATTTTTACCCCGTATACAGATTGCTGTATCACATCAGTTACACTTCCATTGATTTACATATTGCCATTCGAGTGACTGATGTATTCTGCTGTCTATCCTATTCTCTACTATCCCCCTTCCCCTCCCCTCCCCTCCCCTCCCCTTTTCTCTCTCTACCCCCTCTACTGTAAATCATTTCTTCCACTTGTATTATTTTTCTCTTACCCCTCCTTTCCTCTTATATGTAATTTTGTATAACCCTGAGGATCACCTTCCATTTCCATGCGATTTCCCTTCTCACTCCCTTTCCCTCCCACCTCTCATCCCTTTAATGTTAATCTTCTTCTCAAGCTCTTCATCCCTACCCCGTCCTTGGTTACTCCCCTTATATCAAAGCAGTCATTTGGCATTTGATTTGTAAGGATTGGCTAGCTTCACTTAGCATAATCTGCTCTAATGCCATCCATTTCCCTCCAAATTCTATGATTTTGTCATTTTTTAATGCAGAGTAATACTCCATTGTGTATAAAAGCCACATTTTTTATCCATTCATCTATTGAAGGGCATCTAGGTTGGTTACACAATCTTGCTATCATGAATTGTGCTGCTATGAACATCGATGTAGCAGTGTCCCTGTAGCATGCTCTTATTAGGTCTTTAGGGAATAGACCGAGAAGGGGAATAGCTGGGTCAAATGGTGGTTCCATTCCCAGCTTTCCAAGAAATCTCCATACTGCTTTCCAAATTGGCTGCACCAATTTGCAGTCCCACCAACAATGAACAAGTGTACCCTTTTCCCTGCATCCTCGCCAGCACTTGTTGTTGTTGGACTTCATAATGGCTGCCAATCTTACTGGAGTGAGATGGTATCTTAGGGTGGTTTTGATTTGCATTTCTCTGACTGCTAGCGATGGTGAGCATTTTTTCATGTACTTATTGATTGATAGTATGTCCTCCTCTGAGAAGTGTCTGTTCAGGTCCTTGGCCCATTTGTTGATTGGGTTGTTATCTTATTGTCTAATTTTTTGAGTTCTTTGTATATTCTGGATATTAGGGCTCTATCTGAAGTGTGAGGAGTAAAGATTTGTTCCCAGGATGTAGGCTCCCTGTTTATCTCTCTTATTGTTTCTTTTGCTGAGAAAAAAACTTTTCAGTTTGAGTAAGTCCCATTTGTTGATTCTAGTTGTTAACTCTTGCGCTATGGGTGTCCTATTGAGGAATTTGGAGCCCGACCCCACAGTATGTAGATCATAGCCAACTTTTTCTTCTATCAGATGCCATGTCTCTGATTTAATATCAAGCTCCTTGATCCATTTTGAGTTAAGTTTTGTGCATGGCGAGAGAAAGGGATTCAGTTTCATTTTGATGCAAATGGATTTCCAGTTTTCCCAGCACCATTTGTTGAAGATGCTATCCTTCCTCCATTGCATGCTCTTAGCCCCTTTATCAAATATAAGATAGTTGTAGTTTTGTGGATTGGTTACTGTGTCCTCTATTCTGTACCATTGGTCCACCCGCCTGTTTTGGTACCAGTACCATGCTGTTTTTGTTACTATTGCTCTGTAGTATAGTTTGAAGTCTGGTATCGCTATACCGCCTGATTCACACTTCCTGCTTAGCATTGTTTTTGCTATTCTGGGTCTTTTATTATTCCATATGAATTTCATGATTGTTTTATCTATTTATACAAGAAATACTGTTGGGATTTTGATTGGCATTGCATTAAACCTATAGAGAATTTTTGGTAATGTCGCCATTTTATAATGTTAGTTCTGCCTATCCATGAACAGGGTATATTTTTCCATCTTCTGAGGTCTTCTTCTATATCTCTCTTTAGGGTTCTGTAGTTTTCATTGTATAGGTCTTTCACCTCTTTTGTTAGGTTGATTCCCAAGTATTTTATTTATTTTTGAGGATATTGTGAATGGAGTGGTTGTCCTCATTTCCATTTCAGAGGATTTGTCACTGATATACAGGAATGCCTTTGATTTATGCGTGTTGATTTTATATCCTGCCACTTTGCTGAATTCATTTATTAGCTCTAATAGTTTCTTTGTAGACCCTTTTGGGTCTGTTAGGTATAGAATCATATCATCTGCAAATAGTGATAATTTAAGTTCTTCTTTTCCTATTTTTATGCCTTTAATTTCTTTCATCTGTCTAATTGCTCTGGCCAGTGTTTCGAGGACTATGTTGAACAGAAGTGGTGAGAGAGGGCATCCCTGTCTTGTACCAGATCTTAGAGGGAATACCTTCAATTTTTCTCCATTCAGAATGATGCTAGCCTGAGGTTTAGCATAGATTGCTTTTACAATGTTGAGGTATGATCCCGTTATCCCTAGTTTTTCTAATGTTTTGAACATAAAGTGATGCTGTACTTTGTCAAATGCTTTTTCTGCATCTATCAAGATGATCATATGGTTCTTAATTTTAAGTCTATTGATGTGGTGAATAACATTTATTGATTTCCGTATATTGAACCAGCCTTGCATCCCAGGGATGAATCCTACTTGATCATGGTGTATAATTTTTTTGATATGTTTTTGAATCTGATTCGCCAGAATTTTATTGAGGATTTTTGCATCTAGGTTCATTAGAGATATAGGTCTGTAGTTTTCTTTCTTTGAAGTGTCTCTGTCTGGTTTAGGCATGAGGGTGATGTTGGCCTCGTAGAATGTATTTGGAAGTTCTCCCTCTTTTTCTATTTCCTGAAATAGCTTGAAAAGTATTGGTGTTAGTTCCTCTTTAAAGGTTTTGTAAAACTCTGCTATATACACATCTGGTCCTAGGCTTTTCTTAGTTGGTAGTCTTTTGATGGTTTCTTCTATTTCCTCTATTGATATTGGTCTGTTTAGGTTGTCTATATCCTCCTGACTAAATCTGGGCAGATCATATGACTTAAGAAATTTATCTATGCCTTCACTATATTCTATTTTATTGGAGTATAAGGATTCAAAGTAATTTCTGATTATCTTCTGTATTTCTGAAGTGTCTGTTGTGATATTGCCTTTTTCATCCCATATGCTAGTAATTTGGGTTCTCTCTCTTCTTCTCTTCGTTAGCATGGCTAAGGGTCTGTTGATTTTATTTATTTTTTCAAAGAACCAACTTTTAGTTTTGTCAATTTTTTCAATTGTTTCTTTTTTTTTGATTTCATTAATTTCAGCTCTGATTTTAATTATTTCTTGCCTTCTACTTCTTTTGCTGTTGTTTTGCTCTTCTTTTTCTAGGATTTTGAGATGAAGTATGAGATCATTTATTTGTTGGTTTTTTCTTTTTTTAAGGAATGAGCTCCAAGCAATGAATTTTCCTCTTAGAACTGCTTTCAATGTGTCCCATAGATTCCGATATGTTGTGTCTCTGTTTTCATTTAACTCTAAGAAGTTTTTAATTTCCTCCTTGATGTCTTCTATAACCCATTGATCATTCAGTAACCTATTGTTCATTCTCCAAGTGATGCATGATTTTTCCTTCCTTCTTTTATCGTTGATTTTCAGTTTCATTCCATTATGATCAGATAAGATGCATGGTATTATCTCTACTCCTTTATATTGTCTAAGAGTTGTCCTGTGACATAATATATGATCTATTTTTGAGAAGGATCCATGTGCTGCTGAGAAAAAAGTGTAACTACTTGATGTTGGATGGTATATTCTATATATGGCAATTAAGTCTAGGTTGTTAATTGTGTTATTAAGTTCTATAGTTTCCTTATTTAACTTTTGTTTGGAAGATCTGTCCAGTGGTGAGAGAGGTGTGTTGAAGTCTCCCATGATTATTGTATGGTGGTCTATTAGACTCTTGAACTTGAGAAGAGTTTGCTTGATGAACATAGCTGCACCATTGTTTGGGGCATATATATTTATGATTGTTATGTCTTGTTGGTGTATGGTTCCCTTGAGCAGTATGCAGTGTCCCTCTTTATCCCTTTTGATTAACTTTGGCTTGAAATCTATTTTATTTGATATGAGTATGGACTCTCCTGCTTGTTTCCGAAGTCCATATGAGTGGAATGATTTTTCCCAACCTTTCACCTTCAGTCTATGTATATCTTTTCCTATCAAATGGGTCTCCTGTAGGCAGCATATTGTTGGGTCTTGTTTTGTGATCCATTCAACTAGCCTGTGTCTCTTAATTGGTGAGTTTAAGCCATTAACATTTAGGGTTATTATTGAGATATGGTTTGTTCCTCCAGCCATATTTGTTTATTAATGTTACTAAACCTGATTTGTTTTCCTCTTTGATTACTTTCCCTCCTTTACTGTCCTACCTCCCACTGTTGGTTTTCAATGTTATTTTCCATTTCCTCTTCCTGTAATGTTTTGCCAAGGATTTTTTGAAGAGATGGTTTTCTAGCTGCGAATTCTTTTAACTTTTGTTTATCGTGGAAGGTTTTAATTTCATCTTCCATCCTGAAGCTTAATTTTGCCGGATACACAATTCTTGGTTGGAACCCATTTTCTTTCAGTGTTTGAAATATGTTATTCCAGGATCTTCTAGCTTTCAGAGTCTGTGTTGAGAGATCAGCTGTTATCCTGATTGGTTTTCCCCTAAATGTAATCTGCTTCCTTTCTCTTGTAGCTTTTAAAATTCTCTTATTCTGTATGTTGGGCATCTTCATTATAATGTGTCTAGGTGTGGATCTCTTATGATTTTGCACATTCGGCGTCCTGTAGGCTTCTAGGATTTGGGATTCTGTTTCATTCTTCAGGTCTGGGAAGTTTTCTCGTATTATTTCATTGAATAGATTGTTTATTCCTTTGGTTTGGAGCTCTGTGCCTTCCTGTATCCCAATGACTCTTAAGTTTGGTCTTTTAATGTTATCCCATATTTCTTGGATGTTCTGCTCATGGTTTCTTAGCAGACTTGCTGAACTGTCTATGTTCTTTTCAAGTTGAAATACTTTGTCTTCATTGTCTGATGTTCTATCTTTTAAGTGATCTACTCTGCTGGTAGTATTGTCAATTGAGGTTTTAAGTTGGTTTATTGCTTCCTGCATTTCTAGGATTTCTATTTGTTTGTTTTTTATTACCTCTATCTCCCTGTGAAATTGATCTTTTACTTCCTGGATTTGTTTATGTAGTTCCTTGTCAAAGTGATCTTTCATTGTCTGATTTTGCTGTCTCATGTCTTCCTTGAGACTCCAGATCATCTGAAGCATGTATATCCTGAACTCTTTATCTGACATTCCATCTGTTGCAGCTATTACCTCTTCTAAAGTTGAGTTGACCTGCATTGCTTGTGGTCCTTTCTTTCCTTGTCTTTTCATACTGCTCGCGTTTCTTTCTGCTTGGTGAAACTGTTGTGTTTTTGAAATTTTCCCCCTATTTATTTATGTTGCTCTTGTATAGTTGGGAGATCTCCCTTGCAGGACGGGTAGTGGCTATGCTCCTCCTCTAATTAGGGTGATCTATCTACCACGCTGGTTGGTCACAGGTCTGCCCCCCCTGTGGGCACGGGTGGCAGCTCTGCTCCGCCCCTACTCCAATTGGTGTGATGTGTCTACAACGCTGGTCGGCCTCTAAGCCTGTTCCGCCCGTGGGTCGCAGTTCTGCCTACCTTGCGGGCTCGGGCGGCAGTTCTGCTAAGCCCCCACTCCCAGTGGGGGTACCTGACTGCCTCTACAACGGGTCGCTGGGCCTTTTCCGGACACGGGTGGCGGCTCTGCTCCACCGCCACTCCAACCAGTGTGACGTGACTGCCTCGGTGCTACTTGTCCACCACACTGGCAGGATGCCGGGCGTGTCCTGCCAGTGGGTCGCAGGTCTGCCTACCTTGCAGGCTCAGACGGCGGCTCACGGCGGCTCTGCACAGCCCCCACTCCAAATGGGGTGATTTGGCTACCGCGCCGTCGGGTCGCTGGTCCTGTTCCAGGCGAGGGCGGCTACTCTCCTCGGCCCCAGCTGCAGTTGGGGTGTCGTGATACCACGCCGGTGGGTCACTTGGCCTGCTCTGGGCGCAGGCGGCAGCTCCACTCTGCCCCCCAGGCCCCCACAGCACCCAGCAGGACCTGGACCGAGAAGGAGTCCCCGCAGGTTCCCCATCCCTGGGCCAAAGCAGCTTCGGGAGCCAGAACCTGGCCTCTCCGATCCCGGCCACACTCCGCTAGGAGCAGGCTCCACAGAGTGACCCCCGCAGGTTCCCCAGCCCCAGGCCAAAGCAGCCCCGGGAGCCCGAGCCCGGCCGCTCCAAACTCTCCCAGCTCGGTGCACGCTCCGCTAGGAGCAGGCCCAAGACACAGTCCCCGCGGGCTCCCCAGCCCCGGGCCAAAACTGTTCCGGGAGTCAGAGCCCAGCTGCCCCTCAGCGCACGTTCCACTTGGAGCTGGCCTCAGCACGCAGTCCCCGCAGGTTCCCCAGCCCTGGGCCAAAGCAGCCCAGAGAACCAGAATCCGGCCGCTCAAAGCCCGGCACACGCCTTGCCAGGAGCGAGCCCCGAGGAGTATTCTCCTCAGGTTCTCCAGCCCCGAGCCTGAGCGATCTGTCTGCGAGATGCAGGCAAATACCAGCCTGAAATCACCTGTTCCGTATTTGAATGAGCTGAGATCAGTAGAAAACAGGGATGATTACATCAGCTCTCCAAGATGGTGTCTGCTGTCCTCCTCCGTGGTCTGACCGGTGTCGAGAACCGAACTGGACCGCTTCTCTCCTCTGTCTCAAAGCCGGAACTCAGCACTAAGCACGGCCGTTGCACCACTGGCAGGAGCCCCCAGAATCCGCATCGCTGTACTCCCGCTCTGGTACCTCGCCGCTACTCAGCGCACGCCGCAGACTCCATCCACGGGGCAGTCCGTCAACCAGGCTCTGCTACCCTCCGTGCGGAGAAATCGCCCGCGACCGAGCCCCCGCAGCCGAACCCCGCACGATGTAAATCCGTCCTCTAGATTCTGGAGCACCTCAATTTCACTGGAAATTCCCAACAAGGTAGCCTTCAGCCGTTTCACCTCGTCTTTCTCCCGCATAGTGATGCGGCGTACTGGGGTGATGCACTCCCATCGCCACCATCTTCCGAGCTCAATCTCTTTATTTTATTTTTTTAAGATGTCCAGCAAGAGCTGGAGGTGGATGGAGCCTAAGTCAGGAGAAGCCTCACCAGGACAGAGAAAGAGCAATGCAAATAGCCCTTCTTCAGATGTGAGTGTGTGACAGAGACCCACGTACCCGGGCAGCTGCTGCTGAGGCTTCCCCAGTCTTCTCAGAGAGACTGTCAGTGTCGCTATTTTTCTTTTTCTGCTATAAATTTTTCTTTTGCTATCACTTTTGCTATATCCTACAGTTTATCATATTTTGTCTTTGTATTTCATTTAAGAAATTTTAGAAAATTTCCCTCTGATTCCTTCAATGATATGCTGTTTTTTCAGCTATGTGTTGTTCAATTTTGCTGTTAATTTCTAATTTCATTCATTATGATTATATCAGATGCAAGAAAGTGTTTCAGTTTTCTTGAATTTGTTAACACTGACTTTGTGGCCTAATAAATAGTTCATTCTGGAAAACTTCCCACATGTTGATGAGAAGAATGTGTATTCCACAAGGGTTGGAAGGAATATTCTGTAGATGTCTGTTAAGTCCAATTGATCTATAGTATAATTTAATTCTGATGTTTCCTTATTGATGTTTTGTCTGGATGATTTGACTATCCATTAGGGTAAGATATTAACTCACCCAATATAATTATATTGAGACCTATTTTACCCTTTATGTCCAGTAGTGTTTGTTTTATGAAATTAGGTTTCTGGAATTCAGCATATATACATTTTTAATTGTTTTATCTTCTTGTTGTATTGGTCTCTTAATCAATATATGGTGATCTTCTATGTGTCTTTCAATTTTGTCTTAATTTTAGCAGAATAGCTACCCCTACTTGCTTTCAGATTTCATTTGCTTTAGTATCTTTTTTCTGTTTTCATTTTCAGTCTGTGTATAACTTTGCAGATGAGGTGAGTTTGTTCTATTCAGCATATTGTAGGAATCCTATTTTGCTGTTTTTTATTTATTTATTTTTTATTGTTTTGTAATCCATCCAGCTGGTCTATGTTTTTTAATTAGAGAACTAAGAGTATTTACATTCAGAGTAATTATTGAACATGTTTTTGTTCCTGACATTTTTAAGATTTATTTCTTACACACATAATAGTGGAATGCATTACATTCATAATTATCCATTCACAGCATAATTTTTAGGAACTCTGTTTATAAAGTATGCTCACGCCAAATTGTGCCATTATACATGAACTCTCTCTCTTTTTTCTTTTTACATTACAATTCTTAGTATATATTTATACCACGATTTATCATATCTCTGTATATAAGGTATGTGTTTTTCCTGGTTGTTTCAAATATTATATTCTCATTTCTTCCTCTCTTATTTATCTTAGAAGTTTGATTATTTACTCAATTGATAATGATTGATTTACTCCTATTTTACATTTTGTGTCTAGTATTCTGGCAGGATTTATTCCTTCATATAACTCTCACAATTGTGGTGGTCTTTTCTTATTTTTCCTTCTGGACATAGAATTATCTTCTATATTCTCTGTAATGCTGTTCCCATGTTCATGAAATCCCATAGATTCTGTATATCTTAGAGGATTTTTATTTATACTTTCATTCTGAAGGATAACCATGATGCAGATAGTAATTTAGGTTGGCAGATATTTTCTTTTAGACTTGAAATACATTATTCTATTCCCTCCTGAGCTTGAGAGTTTCTTCTGGAAAATCTTATTTTAGTCTAATGGGTTTGCCTTTAAATATGACTTACTGTTTCTCTCTTTCAGCTTTTAATATATTTTCTTTGATTTCTAATTTTGGCCATTTAACTATACTATGTCACGAAGAGGCTCCTTTGTGGTCATGTCTATTTGGGGTTCTAGATGCCTTCTATATCTGGATGTCCACATCTTTCCCAACATTTAGGAAATTTCCTACTATTATTTCACTGAATATATTTTCAAGGTCCTCAGCATGTAGTTCTTCTCTCTCTAGTCTACCACTAATATGAAATTTTTATTTTCTATTAGTATCCCAGAGATCTTCTGTGTTGTCTTCATTATTTCTTTCTTTGTAATTGTTGTAATAATGTAATATTATTTTGGCTATTATCTTCAAACTCCAGAATTATTTCTTCTGTTCATTCTAGCTTGCTTTTAGGCTTTCAAATTTTTAGGCATTTCTCATATTAGACAGCATTTTCTAGTCACAGTAATGGTAATGCTTCTCATAAACCAATAAGTTGAGTCTATAATCTTTCTATGATCCTGGCATTCTGTAGTGATATTAGTGGCAGATTTTTACTCCATTTAGGTTGAAGGCCATGTCTTCTGGTCACATGTAGTCTTAGACATTAATACTAATTAATGTTCATGTCTAAAATGTTATTAATAGCCAGTCACTACAGCATTAAATTGAAATTTTGAGCTATACTATACTTATGAATCTTAAACACTCTAACATGACTTACATCCAGAGCTCTTTATACATGCTACTCCTTTGGTGAGAAGTGCATTTACCTAGATCCCACTTGCCACCTACTGTCACATTAGTTGAGCTTTATAATGTCTGTTTAACCTCACTATAAGGTAAGCCCTATGGCAGCAGAAATGTTTTTCCCTTATAATAGTTTCTCCAGCACCTCAAAGAGCACCCAGCAAAAATTTTGCTGATCCACAAATATTTGGTAAATGAGAATTAATTTGGAATCTCCTATATGTCTCAGCCTTTGTTGGATGCCAAAACCTTTAAATCAACAGTGAAATCATGTGTTGACAAACCTTAGGATCCACACCTATGCATAGTATGGACATGTAACTAATTTCTCATATTAAACATTGAAAGATGCAGATCCTTTACTTATGGGGAATAGTATAACAGAGATTGGTTCTGAGAGAGCAATAATGTCTTTAATAGTCCCAGAGAACTCAGAACATGAAGCAATTATTCTACAAGTCAGAAATAGGCAAGAGATATTTTAAATTATTAAATAAAATAGAGATAAAAATTCTCCTTGAAATTTCATTTGGTTGTTCTTCTCATTTGGTATCTTTTCTGAGAGGTAAATTCTCTGAAAAAGAACTGTCAATTTTTCATATGTACCATGTTCAGGAGGCACATTCTAGAGCTATAAATAGAGAATGATGTTTTATATTGTTTATTGTGAGAAAAATCTTCGAGATGGAAATGTTTGTAATATAAAGTATATAAATGTATCATCTATTAGCTGAAGTCCCTGGCAAATAGTAAGTTCTATTATAGTTACCATAGATGCCAAATCATCTCCTCTGTAAAGAATATTTCATTAGACCACACAATATTTTCCAGTTTCACGTGTAACAAAACTAACTGGATAGGTAACATCAAGATGACATTTATTAAATGTCATAGGCCTTGTTTCTCATCTATAGCACTAGCAGTGCTACACTATATTGAGAACAATATGACCCCTTCATAATTACAGCTCAAACAGTACTGATACGTTCCACAGATTTTCAATAATACGGTGTCATGCGATGCAGATGAAGTTGATATGCATCATCATCATTATCATCTAAGTACTTTAAGGTAACGTGAGGAATTTTTCAATGAGAAAGATGGCAAAGATCAATCAAGCTGATATATAGTACATGATATATATATATATATATATATATATATATATATATATATATATATATCTCAATTTCTCCAATGTAGATAGAAGTGCTAAGGAAGGTACCTTTTATTCTGACATGCATTTAGATCCAGATATTTACCAGATTGCAAGACAGTGAAGAAATTCATTTTAATATAGTTGAAAACTATCTTCCCACTGTAGGACTTGATTCTGACTGCTCTCTCCTAGCATTACCACGCTGTCATCTAGCCACATGTGCTTCTGATCCAAATCACCATGCATATGCATAGCCATATGTTTCCTCCTTGTGAGGCTCCTTCATCTCATCATTTGGTTCAATATCAACATTCTTATCCCCTTTCTTGTAATTCTACACATTGTGTCTCACTCATTGCATCTCTAACCACACCTCAGGAAAACTGTTGCTATCCAGAGGGAAATGATATCGCCTAGGACATGCGAGGGTTGATATATTTTGACCTTTTATGAGGGTGTTTCTGACTGCTTGTCCTCTGATTTGTCATCCCAGAAAAAAAAAATTCAGTGTTTTTCTCTGCTTTGTAACTTGGAGTGTAGGCTGAAGTTCTTTGCCACCCCTTCACTTTTCAAATAAATTAAGGTTCCTAGAATAACTCTGAGAGGAACTGAGTTTTGCATGTGTTTCTAGCAGCTTTGTCTGCAATGGAGGTGATCTAAACTGCTAGGATACCCAAGGGAGCATTGGTGAGAAGTGCCATCGATTCATCATCACCCATGAAATCCAATTGAAATGAAAGGGTGAAGTCCAGTGGAAAAGGAACAAAATGGTAGAAATGTGGAGGGCACTATGGTGTTGTTTCTTTTCCTCTACCAAATGACACAAATATTTAAATAATATACAACAACTGTCCTCTTTGAGTAATATCTCCCAGGAAATGCAAAATAATATTTCATGTGGGTATAAAGGAAAAAGGAACTTTAGGGAAAGAAGTGGCTCACATTTTCTTCATCAAAATCCTCAGTTAATTGATTCTGTTCTTAAGTTCAGCTACATAATTTGGGGAGCCTGGCACAAAAAGAAAATATAGTTTTCCTTATACAAAAACTTTTTAAAAATATGTCAAATATACTAAGTATATAAAATTTTTTTAAAAATATGTCAAATATACTAAGCATATAAGTTTTATATGCATAAAAAATTAGCTAAGGGAATATATTTCATATTGAATGAAACTTCCTGCCAGAAATGATAAAAAACAAAAAGGAAGAAAGAGAGAAAAGTAAGAAAAAGCCAGGGAAAATGAATATTAGCATAGTGAATCTCACATTCATGTATATCCACAAGTCACTAATTTTAAGAACTATAGATAAATAGCAGAAAGCTTAATAGAGTAGAGAGAAGGGTTCATAGGGAGGGAGGAGGAGAGGGAAAGGGGAAGGACTATAACTGAATGATAGCAAATTGTATTGCATGCTTTTACAATTATGTTAAAATAATTCCTAATATCGTGTATAACAAAAATGACCAATTTATTAAAAAATGCTGCTTAGCAAGAAGGAAGAAGAGACCTCTAACCTAATGGAGGCTATTTAATAGATAAATGAATGAATCAAGGATTATGGAGGAAACATACACAGAAATATGAAAGCATGATCCAGAAACCCAAATGATTTTAGGGTATAAGGACACCTTTTTTGGAAAAACATTTCATGAACTGTCAGGACTAACATGTTGAAGGCATGTTGTGAGCTCAGGGTTCTAATACATCTACATTAAAACCGCTCAGTAGAATGTAGAATGATGGTGCAGGTTATGCCACAGAACTTTATTTGAAATCTAATGAGACAGATCATTGATGTCCCTGAGGCAGGAACATGATATAACACACTTCTTTTTGTTGTTATTAGCTTTTTTAAATTTTTCTTTTGTTAAAGATCGGATAATTCTGGCTCAAGCATGAAAAATGGATTTTGGAGGCAGAGGAAATAAAAAGTTGGTCCATTGTTTTCAATGGTGCAGTTGTGAAATTTTAGACTAAAACAGTTGTAGTAGGATAGAAATGGATGTATTACGATATTTAGGAGGGGGCTGGGATTGTGGCTCAATAGTAGAGCACTTGCCTAGCATGCGTGAGGCACTGGGTTCGATCCCGGCATCACATAAAAATAAACAAAGGAATTGTGTCCATCTGTAACTAAAAAAAATAACAAAAAGATATTTAGGAAATAAAATCTATAGGGCATGCAGATGGATGACTTTTGGAGAGAAGTACATATCCAAATATTCCTTAGGAAAGGAAATATCTTTTGTTCATACATTAAGAGAGAAAACACTAACTGAAAAACAAAATTAAATAATTAAGATTATAAGTTTTGCTTTTTAGACATCTGAGTGGAAATGTTATAAAGGTCATTGGACATAAGAATTTGGAGTCCAGAGGAAATGACTGAGCTAGAGAGACAATTGGTAGTAATGACATATAATTAAGAATGTTTTGGCAAGGATGAGGTCGCCTAGTTCAAAGGAAAGAAAAAAAAAAAAAACATGGCCTATAGCAGCACTTTGAACTAAAAAAGATTGGAAAATAACCAGAGAGATAGAAGGACTTAAAGACAATTCGAGTCCATGAAAACTAAGGATAATATTATAATAATGAAAGTGTTTAATACTGGATACTGGAGAAAAGTGATGTAAGTAGATTAAAAAATGATTTTATAGTGACCTGATAGATAATTGTTGATCATACTAAGTGTTCACTTCTACTAGACTCAAATTAGAAACTGTACGTACTTTATCTGATTTGTGCCAATAAAACAGACTAAGAATAACTTATTTTAGACTTCACTTTAACAAAGCTGAGAGACATATAAAACTACATTTGTATGGTTTACATTCTTAGAATTGGTGATAAAGTTTGGTACCCCACCAGTGAATTAATTACAGAAAAACATGAGACTGTCATTTACCCAACATTTAGAGAAAACTAAATGGAAAGATATTTAAAATTACCTAGAATATCAACTACAACATATCAACTAACTTTAAGGGTTCATATGCAAAAGATTATGAAAGATGGTAAGAATTAATGTAATAAATTATTGAACTATTTAAAAGCCAACACGAGGTAGGACACAGTTATGCTTCCTTTGAAATCATTCTACTTGGAACACCAGAGTTTATTCAAACTTGTCAAAAATGAATTAATCTGTATGCTGTTAGTCCCCAAATAAAGGCAAAAGGGTTATAAAGAGACACTTTCACCTGCATGACCAATGAAAACCAGAAAACGATCAAGTTCATGATAAACAATGAAGGTGGCCAAAAAAACCCAAGGCCTCTGGAATATCAGAAATAAGAGAGGAAGCTGGAGTTGACGATGTTAGTAAGAATAGTTATTCCACTTTGGGTGGCTTTGTGATTGCAGTGGCTAATATTATTGAAAGACAACGTAGATCAGCAGAGCCAAAAATTGTACCAAAGTGTAAGATCATGTCTGCAGAGTAATGGTTAGAAATTTCAGATTAGGCTCATGTGAAGTTTTATGCTAGAGTGATCTATGTATTAAATTTGAGGAAATGGATTATTAGCTTCTTGCTAATTGCCTAAACTTTCCCAAAACTAGACCCAGGGGAATAAAACAAAATATGGTAAAAATTCTCCATCTTGAAATTTCATTTGGTTATCCTTCTCATTTGGTCTGTTTTTTTTTTTAAGTAAATTGCCTGAATTAGAACTTTCACTTTTTAATATGTATCATTAAAAGAGATTAGAAGAGAACAGGCCAGAGAATACAGGAGAAGGTTGTTTATCAATTAAGGTCCTTGTGGGAAAAGACAACACACACAAATTTGCTACTGTGAGGATTTAATAAAGGATATATTATAAAGGTGAGGGCAGATTAAAGGAAAAAAAATAGTACAGTAAGTGTGTCCTTACAACATTAAACAGCTGTTAGGACTCTTAGAATTGAATCTGCTGGTGGGGGTTAGAATTTATTGGAACTCACTGAGGAATGACCTGGCATGGGGAATCCACACAATGCACACCCTGATCTTTGTGTCTTGGCCAACCCAGCCAGAGGCCAAGAGCAAGAGAGCCTGTTGATGCAGTCCATCATGGTCAGCCTCTCTATATACAAAGCAAGGTAGAAAATATAGCTGGAGGTCAAATTGGAGACCCATCCTAAGTAATGTCTCTAACAAGAGATCAGGTTGGTGGTTCCCTGGTTTTATGTTCAATTACGTCGGACATTTATTCAGGGCAGAGTAGGTATAAGGTACTGTTGTACACACTTTAAGATGTACAAAGATGAGTAATTGGACTCCATCCTGGACCAGACAAGTAGCCAAGTGACTGCACTAGAAAGTACAGGAAGAAAAGGGAGTAATTAAAAAGAGGGAAATATTACATTTCTCATTTTAAGAGATAAGACCCCGGCTAAACACATTTTCCTTAGATGAGAAATATTGCAAATTTCATTTTGTGGTAGTTTAAATAAAATCTTAGCTGAAGCCATTATGGTATTCAGATAACAGGGACCTCGGATAAAGTGAAGATGGGATGAAGACGGCAGTGAAAATCTGCCATGATGAATGAAAAAGATATGACAGAAATTTTGGAAATGTAGCAATGTTTTTTTTTTTAGTATCTTCTATGTCATGGACATTATGAGAAATACTAGTGATTTAATGGTGAACAATAACACAATATTTTCAGTCTTCATGAAATCAACACTCTATGGGGGAGGGACACAAGTGACCAAGCAATTGCAATAGAGGTTGTAAGAATTATTATGAAGAAACTAAAGGTGCTATGTGTGCGTGGATGGGGGAAATCAAAATCAGAGATATGGAGTACAGGGTACAGAAATCCAGACAGACTTTCTAAACAAAAGTTATATTTAAATGTTTCCTGACAAATGAGTTAAGAATAAATCATGCTAAGAGGGGAGGACTTTTTTAGAGAGAAAAAAAAATGGCATGTATAAAATTCTAGAAAATAGGAATGGAATTCACATAGTGCCCTCAGGAAGAGGCAAGAGATTTAATATTATTCTAGTTCAAAATGAAAAGCCAAAATCAAGGGAAAGGCAAAGAACTAAGGCCAGGCAAATTATCAAAGGTCAGGCTATCATAACAGCCTCAGAGAACAGTCTTAGAATTTTGTCTGGAGGGCGTTGGGAAGTCATGGGAGGTTCTAAGCAAGAATGTAGCCTTGTCATATTTGCATTTCAGAAAACTATCCCCATGAATAGAGTAGATTAGGAAGAAGCTACATGATAATGTAGTAATGCAGATTAGAGTTAGTGGTGACCTGATGACCTGAATTAGGGTTGTAGTTAGTATAGGACTGAAAGAATTCGATAAATTTCAGACATATTAAAGAGCTATAATCATCTGAATTGATATTGGGTCGAATAGGGTCATGGAAGAGACATACACATGGATATGTAACTTGGTACATTATGATTATGGTTATTACTTGGCAACTCAATTATTACCAATTTTTTTTACATACATGGAAATTGTGGTTAAATAAGAAGGTTTTGGGTGAGGAGAGATAAGTTTAAATGTTGATATTTTAAAGTAAGTTGCTTGTATTATATTCAAGTATAAAAAGCTAATAAGCATTTGAAAATATGGATCTGAATTCCCTGTGAAAATTGATGGCTTAAATGGTACTCAAGATACTGGACAGAATAAGGTTTCTATGAGAATGTAGAAAGTGATGGGAAGAAAAAAGAGAAAGAAACTAAAGTTGAACAAGGGCCAGAAGAAGAAAAACCTGTCAAAGACTAAGGACAGGTCACATGAGGGGAAGAACATAACAGAGAATGTGGTGTCCAAAAGAACTGTACTAAAGAGAATGTTCCCAGAATTGGTTTTTCATGGTAGCATGTGTTCACTTTTCAGTGGTATGAAAGACAGATCAGAATTCTAGCTGATAATTTTCTTTAGAGAAAGACAGGTTTTTTTACACTTCATCCAATTTAATTTTTATTATTTCAATACCCAGAAGAATGATTTTTCTACCCTCTCTGATGGTTCAGCAGGTCAGTGGATACACAAGCCACTGCTTTAACAACCTCAATAATGACTACAAAATGGGAAGAAGAGGTTCAAAAAAAATTTTTTATCAGAGTTATTTAGAATTATTACTATTTCATTTGAAGTCATGTTGAATACTCACATCAGTATTTCTTGGTATCACTGTGTAGGATTCCTTGACAAAAAATTGTTCACATGCTAATGTGATTAAAGGAGAGAACAATGACAGACAAGAAAGCATGTCACAGGCTTGGACACATGTGAAGCACTGGGTTTGATCCTCAGCATCACAAAATGAATAAATAAATATTATAAAAAAGTCACTCAGTGAATATATTATATTACATATACATACATATTATATGTGACATATGTATATGTAATATATGTATCATATGATAATCTATCATGGCATAGTATACCAAATCATATTCATATATATACATGATTTAACATATCTTCATATGTGATTTCATATATGACAGTATTGAAGGACTTTGGCCTTGCATTGTCAATCAGAGGTTTTCCAGAAGTTGTCAGATTCCTCTTTTTATTAGTTTAGGAGTAGAGAACAAAATTGCCCAGCTCTCATTTAGTGAGACACAGTTCTATGGCTGAGAATGTGGGTGGACAAGACATACAACTTGTCTTTGCTGAAATCAAACACATTGATTAATTCCAATCCATCTAAATTAATTAGACCTCCTGATACCAAGAATCAAAAGAGTTATAAACCAGGCAATGTTAATGTCTTATCCCTGAGTTACAAGGGCATTATTCCTTCAGATTCAGAAGGTTAAACTTGATTATAGAAATCTTCATGGAGGGATTCTTTCTAAAGCATTTACCAAATCTCCTAAGAATCAAAGGGATGAAGCAGCTTAAAGTATTTATTCTAAAAATTTTCAAAGAGATCTGATTACAAAACTATAAAAGCATAAATATATTGTTAGACACAATTATTTTGGAAAATATACTCTCTGAGGGCAGTGATCATGACCATTTTGTTCATTGCTATATGTTCAGTTCCTAGCACTTGACTGGCTCATACTAAGCATTCAAAAATATTTCTCAGATAAACATTGCATGAATCTAAGTTTAATTCAAAAGATTCTCATACTTGTCTAGAGAATCCTGAAGCTTATTCTAGTATGGCTTCAATTAGTAAGTAGTTTTTTTTTTTTAACCCATAAATGATGACTGAGGTATGGCCCACAATGTGTTGAATTGGGAGAAGCAGTCAACAATGTCTAATAGCAATTATGGTAGAGCACTCAACTCCATGGGGTTCCATGTATATGGCAAGAAATCATTAGCATCATGCTCATCCTTTAAAATTGTGTAACTTCACATATTTCAGAGTTACATGATATGTGCTTTGTTTTCATTTAAGTTTCACATCAACCTTGTTAAAGTAGAATATTGTCTTCATTTTACACCTCTTCACCTAATTAATTATTCTTTCAACAGGCATTGATTATGCCCCAAATATTTACAGTACCCATCACCAGACAAATAAATAGACTATTAGGCATAAATTCTGTCCTAAAGAAGGTGGCAGATTTTTAGATGACTTAATGACAAAAGTATTATATAAGTAAAATAAGTAAGTAAATAAGTAAAATGTACAACCTCATTGTATAAGGAGGTCAAGGAAAAACACAAATTTTGTGGAGGGGGAGCTGGAGACTTAATAAAGGCTTCAAGAAGAAGGAAAAGACATGTCAGTGTTATTTTGTGGTATTTACTTATTTTATCAATTTTGAACAGTAATTAATTTAATAAATAATTAAATACCTGCTCTATTTTAGCCAAAATACCAAGAGTTGGGTATACAAGTATATATATTGATATATTGATATAGATATATGGATATAAATTTATACATATATATATATATATACTTAAAAGTAAATATACATTTATATTTATTTTATATTTAAAAATTATTGAGTTTAGTATTAATTGACGGTGTACCTTAAAGTAATTACTACCTTAATGAGGGAAAATGATAATGATAGAGCCAATATCATCTTAGTCCTGGACAAATGGGGAGCCTGTATTAACCTTTAGTTTTTATACAGAAAGGGGACAACACAAATATTTTCACTGGGGCTGGCACCTTGCATATCCTAGAGGAAACCCTGGCTAGAAAGATATTATAGCTATTCTGTGATGACAAATACAGAGTAAATTATCAGTAAAACTCAATATATTAAAGTGGTCAAGGAATGCTTACAGATGAGACATTTTAAATAATGAGAATCTGATATTAAAAGCATTATATTATGTTAATTACTTTAATTATGATTTCAAAATATGATAGAGTAATTGGTAGTACTTTCAAATAACATTCTCTAAACAATATTGTTAGTAAAGATGTAAATTTTTGTACTACTTGCAGCATGGCTAAAATGATATCAGGCTTGAAATAAGTCCTGAACAAATTACACCCATTGTATGTAATACTATCTAGTTCCCAAGAATGGCTTTATGTTTTATAAAACATAAAAAATGGTTAATCTGAAAAAGTAAATTTTGGAGAATAAAGACCAAAAATAACATGAAGGAAATCTGATGCAATGAGAAACACTGGATTATTGTTCTGATTCCTCCAGAAACTATGGAACTATTGGACTATTGAACATTCATTTGCCTCCTCATTCTCAGGTTTCCATATATGCACTTGAAGGTGGATGAGATTGAGTATAACAGAAATATAACCCATGTGCTGCAATTTCTGTCTCCCAAGATAACAGACATTGCTATAGGATCACTGGTCTGTTACTCACTAAGAGTTGTCATGCAAGGTGAAAATTATCTGCCAACCATAGACTACATGATCTGCAATGCTCCGTCAATTGTAGTATTCTATGAATCTGTAATTTGTGAAACTCAAATGATATAACTAAGTATAAAATGGAATATTTTTAGTGACTCAATAAAATAACTGACTTATGAGACACATATACAAATTTTATTAAGTATTCAATGATTAATCAAAATACATATGCTTATCAACTAATAGTAATAGGAATTTTAACCATTATAAAATATATATGTTATGTAAATAAACTATATAAAATATGTAACTATTCTATAATATATATTTCTATATTATAATAGGTATAAATGTGTATATTGTTTATACACACACACACACACACACACACACACACACATTTTGTTACTAGGGATTTAACCCAGGAGCAATTTACCACTGAGACACATTCCCCAGCCCTCTTTTACTTTTTATTTCGAGACAGGTATGGCTGTGTTGCTTAGGGCCTCACCAAATTGCTGAGGCTGGCTTCAAATCTGAGATCCTCCAACCTTGGCTACCTAAATTGCTGGGCTTACAGGTATATACCACTTCCCTTGGCTTTTAGCCAATAACTTTCATATTTGTCTAATTAGATTGTTAATTGTTTTATACCTTTTTGTATTATTTTTCAATTACTGAGGAATAATTTTTCGTTTTCTTAATTCTAACCAGAGTAAGCAGATAATCCCTTTTCTCAAATCTGTAGCTAAATTCAACAAACTAGATACATAGAATTTATCTATATCTATATCATTCATATATATATATTTGGCTTATGGCAAAAATGCTAAGAATGACTCTCTCTTTTTATTCTAATATATGAATAATAATAATAATAATAATAATAATAATACAAAACAAAAACTTGACCATGTAAGGACTATATACTAAGGTCACAGATGTACATGCACACACACAGAGGAACAGAGCACACAAAGAAATAGAACAAGCTTTTGAAAATTATAAGAAGCAAACTTAAGACAAATATCTGCTTTGGTTTCAGAATATTATCTAAAGAATTGGGGCTTTATCAAATTCAGTTCAAATGAAATATAGAGTACTATTTTAAAAAGATCTTGTTGTAAGGAAGTTGGAAATAAAATTCAGCCATTTTAGATGTGAGATAGTTGAAAGAAACTTAGGGATTTATGAACATAGGCAAGCAGTCACACCTGAGATTTTAATAAACATTCATTTAAAAAAGTAAAAATCAGGGCTGGGGATGTGGCTCAAGTGGTAGCACACTCGCCTGGCAAGCACGGAGCTCTGGGTTCGATCCTCAGCACCACATTAAAAAAAAAAAAATAAAGATGTGTCCACCAAAAAATAAAAAAAATAAATATTAAAAAATCCCCCCCCTTAAAAAAATAAAAATCAGAATCAAGTTTAGAAAAACCAGTGTGATGATTTGTGAAATAGCTTTGCAATAACTCCTGGAATACAGCAGAAAGGAGTAATACAATCAGGGTAAGGAGGGAGAGAACATGTTCTGTATAGAAGAACTAAAAGAAGAAACATTGTCTATGAAAGTGTCAAATAACAGACACAGTCATGTGTGGTTGCTGGTAGGGTAAGTCAATATGTTCATTCATCCAACAAATATCAAGTACTTCTGTTGCTCAGAGCATGGCTGTGGACAAATGGGATACGTAGTGAAGAAAACTGTGAAAGACTCCTATTCCTAAAGAGATTCTAGAATGAGGAGAGAGAAATAAAAAAGCAACACAATGAATAGTTGAATTATACAGTCAGAACATTGAAGGTAGAAGTTTCAGAAGAAAGGTGAAGATTTGAAGAAAATGTGGCCAGCTACATGGTAGACTGCAAGAAAATAGTAGACAAAAATCACCTGCAAGGAAGAATTAGCTAGAAAGAAGGTACTGGGCAATGGAAGGTGCATGCTGTATAAAAATGCAACCAGAGGCAAGTTTGTTTCTGGTATAATAAATGAAAAGGAAGGACAGGTTAGAGATTTAATAGCGGACCACATATGTAGATCTAGTAAGGTTTTTTACTTTGATCAAAATGAGGAAACGCCAACATTCTAGAAAGAGAGTTAATAAGGTAAAACCAGAGGTTTAAAAACACCTGAATTCATTGCTCTAGTAATTATATTTCAGAGAATTTACAATGAAAACATATATGCAACAGTAATTTATGTCCAAGGGTATCATAACTACAGTGAATTTATTGTAAGAAACAATTGGAAATAACTTAATGTCCCAAAGGTAGGAAAATTATTAGAAAGTGTGGGATATTTTGCAGGCTTAAAGAGAAAATGCAGCTTTGAAAAATAATGGTAATATAAAAAATTGTATGGAATAAGTTGAAAAACAGAGGCAAATCTGTATAAATATGCCTGTTTTAAATAAAGATCAATTAATATAAGCAAATTAATAAATGAAGAGAATTAGAGGAATTTCTAGAATAGTAGGAGGGAATGCCTGTAGGTGCTGGCATTTATGAATTTCCAAAATTTTCTTTCTTAGCACAGTTACTAATTTAGTTTTGGTAGATTAGCATGCATATCTGAAAGCAACAAGGAACCATTCTTTAAATAAGAAATTAATTATGAAGCAAATTACTTTAAAAATATCTGTGTTCGAGAAGTCAAACATGAAATTTGTTATTTTAATGATGATGATAACAAACACAGAGTGCTTGCCATGAGCCAGGCTCTGTCTTAAGTCTTTTGCCTTAATTAAGGTCTTTATAAACTTTGTAATCTGCTGGATTCAAATTAACTTTGTGGAATAGAAAAAGTTATGGAAATGCATTTCATTACATCTGTGGAATCAAAAGATGCAAAACATGTGGTATGAAGATCCCTTGATAGCTTCCCAATAGAGTGTATATCTTCTGAATGAGAATTTAACCTTACTCTTTCTAATTATAATCAAAACACTCTGCCAGTTATCAAGCATTTCCTTGTATTTGGGGGCTGCATAAGTATAGCTACATATTATAACTTTTAATCTTTTGAGAACAGCTATGTGAAGCAGCCATCATTCATAATTTACATTTTATAAAATAAGTCTTTTGGTAACTACATTGTCCAAGACATCTAAACTAACAAATGACAGAAGCAGGATACCATCCTGGAGACATATGCAACTCAATCTCACTTCTTTCCTATTCACTCCTCTCAAGTTCCAGGGGGTACTGTTTTAACCCTTAAAATGCTGAATTTTCATTAGTACCCTGAGTAATATGTCTATGGCTTTTATCTGACTTCATTAAATTCTAATACAATCTATGAATTTTTAATCATCAGGTTATACATGAAAAATGAAGGGATGATACAACCTAAAGAGACTTTAGATATCTTGTCTAATCTTCCAACTCAATTTTAAAATCACATTTTAATGTGCATTTGCTATGTCAGACCCTGACTTATGATACTTTGGGGTAGCACCTCTTGTTGACAGTGCCCTAACACTAATTCTTCCTGAAGAGGCTCTATTCCTACAGTATTTATAAAAATTGCTTTATAGCATCAGAGTATCCTTCTAAGTTTTAGCAGTCTGTGTTTAGTTTCAGGTGTATTTCCCTTCAGAAGGAGGAACAATATCTTTTGTAGCATATGTAGCACTTGAGTAGAATATATTCAAAGGTCCACATGAATATACATTCAACACCTGAGTACACGTGGGCATATGTGTGAACACAAGACACATTAACCCTTTCTTGTGCTCATTCACTTAATAGCAAGTACAGGCAGCTTGAACACTGATCCTGTTTCTGGCCATTTTCTAGATGCTAATGATACAGTAATGGTAAAAATAGGTAATGTCCCTCACCTACAGATTTCAGGAAGGAAGCATAACAGAAAGTACCCAGGGAATTTTTGAAATGGGGAAAAGAATGAAGTTGCAGAACTGCTAATAATGTTATATATCCAAGGTGATTGTGTTGAAACTATTACTTTAACTTCACTAATATAATTTGCATAACTTTTGCCTTTGGGCAGTTTGAGACCTATGAAATATGTATTATATTACTCTGTAGAATATTGGAGTTGAAAAGAGCAGTACACATCACCTCTGCTCAACCTCCTTGCTCATGTGTGGGATTCCTTTTTACCTTCCTCCATTGATTTGAGTCCTGCCTACTAGAACACATAAGAACAAGAACATATTGAGAAAGAGAAAAACATTTTAAAGAGTTCAATACTCTGCAATATTTATGAACATTCATATTTTATAGACAAAAAAACAATGGTGATACCTTACCAGGTCAATTTCCAGCCTAAGATATACACTTATTAAGTGGAGGATTTGATATTAGAACAAAGGCCTGTCTGTCTTGAATCCTGAGTTCTTAATCTCTAGTCTCCCTATCTAGACAAGTCCCTTCAACTTGACCCACTCAGGACTTCATGCAAAGATTATGCTTCGTGACTTGAAGTCTCCATAGATCTGACTTCAGAATGTTCTCATCACACCACAGTCAATGGATACCCACATAAATTTATTCCATAAGATCAACCTAACTGTTAAAATGACTTTAGAGCAAAGTGATAGGGGAGCAGAGATAAGGACATAATTAATACTAAATAGGGCAAACTGGAGATGATGTCATGGAGTATTTAGGTTGGCATTGAGGATCAATAGGATTTTGACAATCAGTTAGTTACGCTATGGCCATATCGCTTCTGGGTTTACCATGACCATGAATAAGATCTGATTTCCAGCAACTGAAGAGTTTTCCACTATACCAGGTCCCCACTACATAAGCTCACCATTGGCCAATTATTTCAATAAATAGATGTTTTTCAGGTGCAGCTCTCCACCAATGACAAATGGGACTTGGGATACAACCATCCCAGTTTCCTTATTCCTCAGGCAGGTTAACTTTGAGATGCAAGTTCCACACTGAATTTTGGAGTTTTCCATAAAATCAATCTCTGGTAATCCACCAGGATAATTGGATTTGGTGTACTATTATCCTCATTGCCTTCCATGTGTTCTCCACTCCCCTGTTGATACTTCCTAGGATGACTGCCCTGTTAAATTCTTTGCATTTCAATCCTTAACTCAGGCTCTGCCTCTGGGATCCACTAAGTCTTCATCCCACCAATCCCAATCTTAGTCTGCACAGAAGAGTGGGTAGTTCTCAAGAGCTTGAACAGGCTCTTGTGAATCTTGAGGTCATTGTAATAAATTCACAAAGGCTAACTCAGACTGCCACAGCCAAAAGAGCAGTTGCCACTTACTAAAGCCAACCATCAATCTCAACTTTTGCCCATGTGGGTATTCTAATGTTCTCTAGATTAATAGACTGGTGTCCTGTCTTTTAAACTGTACACTAATGCCTTTCATTGACACCAAACGCAAAAATTCTGAAAGCTGTGATAATATTAAATAGAAAATAGGTAATTCAGCATAATTTTAACCAAAACATTATTTCCTCATTTCTCTATACAAATTCTACTACTTATCACTGCTTTTTTATTCATTCCAAGACTATATACGATAACATTTTTCACCTATGTTTCTGTATTCCAATAAAAATTCTACTCAATCTCCAAAATGCAGCTTTTATCAGTGGGCAGCTGCATGTGAGTTTAATAAAGAACAGCTGGTCCTATTGAGAATTAAAAAAGAAAAATACCAAGCTAAAATAAAAATTAATGACAATGGGCTAAAAGGCTTTAAAGAATTAGAAAAATTAAAACCATTATGGCTAACTAGCGATTTTCCAAATTATTTTGGAAACCATCCAGCAAGTATTAATGGATTAGCCTTGTGGCAAGATTACTAGTAGTTCCCACTTCCAATCTTTCTGATTTGGGAGGGTGGTTACCACTTCCCATGTATTATCTGCAATCTTCATCAGTTAAGTGGGAGTAGCAATACTTCTAGAAAAGTTTTGCCTAATTGAGTTTAGAAGCTGAATGTTGGTTTGATAACGTTCTTTGTTGATATGTAAACAAAACTAAAAGAACTCTGGAAATAATGATGTAATGTTTTTCTTTTCTTCCCTTGATTATGCATATAATCATCTGAACAAAAGTTTTTCCAAATTATATTTGTCTGGAGTGAGCAAGATCAGGCTTTTAGGATGTGTATGTGTGTGTGAATGTATGTAGGGTGTGTGCTTCAGTATATGTCAAGGGAAGAAGAGATTTGAAATTATTTTCTATATTACGTCCTTTCTGGTGGCTTATGAATTGTGATAATAATTATATCTAAAATGTGTTATAATACATAAAACTCTGTGTCAAACTTTTATTGCATTTTTCAGTTAATCTTCACAATAAACATTTTACATTGATAATTTTATTATCTCTACTCCTTATAAAATTTTGAGACAGTAAAATACCTTGTCTAAGAGTGCAAACTATAAAGAATTAGATTCAGGAATTGAATTCAAGAATATCCAGTTTCTGCTTTTAGAATTTAGACTTACTTTAGTTATTAAAGGGCTTATGGAATAATTTATCAGTACCTAAATTGACATAGTCATAGCTCAAATAGCCCCTGGAATGCAAGGTGTACCAGACTACTTGCAATTTCACCTCTACTGCCATACAGAACTAGTCATAGGCAGTGAACACCAGGCTTCAGTCATATCCAAACTAAAAGGAATTCCAATGGGGAGTCCAGACCTCTACTTTTTTTAGGTAAAAATATATACAAATTGGTGGATTCAACATTTCATTTATTGATCTCCAATGCCACTCCATTGTCAGTTCTATCTCCCCTCTGAAATGACTGGAGGATTGTCATGAAAGTGGATGGGGCACAGAAAAAGTCACAAATTTAGTTTCCACTATCAAATAGCTAGCTGAATGAAGGCAAATAACACTTCTACTTCAGTGAGTAACCCTGGCCAACAGTGATTTTGTAATAATTCCAATGAGCAAAAATAAAGAATATAACCCTGCCTTTAAGAACACAATTAAATAAAAGCTTGCTTTATGTTTGCTGGATTTAGTAACTATGTATATATAAGTGTCATATTTGTGGAAAGTGTGTAACATATGTTCTTTAAAAATAAAGTCTTGGTGCAAAGTAGGGAAAAAGAAATTGGAAGCCAAAAGCTAGGAAAGATATTACTAATGTAATGGTCAAATGATGCCAAGTCTGGATTGACCATGGCTTCTGTCTTATTACCCGATTTCTACAAGGTGATTTTCACAGGACCTTGACCCAGAAAGAGTCCTTCCACTCATTCTGCTTAGAATGGGTTCTAAGTACATTTGTGAGTCTTGACGGTACAGATTAAAACAGAGGAAAAAAGGATAAAAGAAAAAAATCCTCCCAATATATAAATGAACAAAGTGGGGTGGTGATGGTTGTGACAGCACTGGATATTCTAAGATAGAGTGAATAAGACTGGGTTTCATTTAACACTTGATAAAGATGTAATAAGGATGGACTGTCCTAGGTTTTTGGTGTTCATTTCTGAAGACTTTCTAAGCTTTTCTGAGACTGACAGGATCAAAAAGAGAATACTTGTTGATAAAACAACACTTAGGATACAGTTATGGACAATCATGTTATTTGTGTCCTTGACTAGAAATGGTACTAAAGTAAATGTAAGGAGAAAGAATATAGTAATCACCATCATTGAATTGCTAGTTGTCCATGCTGGTATTTTAAAAAAGGAAATGACCTCAACACATTTTAAAAAAGTTGTCCGGGTTCTGTTTTTCTTCAGTTTTGTAGTACTTTTGGAGAAGAACATCCAGCATGAGAAGTCTCATCTTTGCTTCAACAAGCTCTTTAAATTTCTGTAATACATTTGGATTTTGTTTATATAAACCAGAAATGTAATAGCAGGGAAGAAGAGAGATCTTTTTTAATAAATTCTTATCCTTTACAGAGACAACATTTCTTTTCTTTTTTTTTTTTTTTTGCCAAAATATCTTCCCTCACATTGGATTACTGGAAATTTCCAAAACATGTGTGGTAATTCTTAGATTTGTACATGCCATGAATACCTTACTACTCTGGTCAGAAGATAAACATTCATGATGCCCAAAAGTCAGTCTTCCTTGTTCAAATCCCCGTTCTACCATTTCCTTCTTATGTGATACTTAGCAAATTGTATCACTCTTTAATTTTTTTTTTTTGGGGGGGGGGTACTGGCGCTTGAACTCAGGGACTCTCAGCTACTGGGCCACATCCCCAGCCCTATTTTGTATTTTATTTAGAAACAGGGTCTCACTGAGTTGCTTAGAGTCTCATCACTGCTGAGGCTGGCTTTGAACCTTCAATCCTCCTGCCTCAGCCACCTGAGCCGGGCTTGTTTCACTCTTTGAATTTTAATGTCTTAATTTATAAATCTAGGATAGCAGTGATACTATTTATAGAGCTTCTGAAGGTTAAATAAGATAACTGATGTAGAATATTTAGCTAAATACCCAGAACATAATACACAGAGAATAGTAACAGTTTCTTCTTACAATTATCATTACTCATATAAAATTTATCTCCAGGCTTGAGAAAGAAAAAAAGAATCTCCATACCTTGGTCACAGTCTCTCTTGCTGCCTTGATGACTAATGAATACAAAAATTAGAAAATAAAGTGAAAAGAAGGCCAAAACATCCACTTCTTTAAGGTTGCCCCATAATTCATATAAAAAACATACAAAAAGTACAGGAACATTTTGCCTTGGTGACTTGCTGAAACTATTGATTCCTGTCCCCACCTGTGGAAAAGCCTATATGCAATGAGTCTCAAAAGCAAAAGGATATTCTTTATCTCTACTTTAGCGTTTAGTGTGACTCATTGCCATAAAAGGCTGTTGTAATTAAAATATTCTTAATCTCTTTTAATAACTGTAATAACTTGTGTCCTAACAACATAGAAAAATAAAAACTAGTCTTTTCTATTTGTTTTTAGCAGTTTGCCAACATCACAGTGCTTGCTCTCAAAATTAGTTCAAAGGAGCACACTTGACCAGGCATATAGAGTAATAAATAATCTTTTACCTATTTCATTATTTCTGCAGCTGGTTTTCATTTCATTTCTTTTCCATTTTCATAGTGACCCATATGTTTTGGCAAGCATAGGAACATTATGAGGAAATATAAAGATAACCACATGAAGGAAACCTCCAATTTTAGGTATGGTCATCTTGGGAGTGTCATGTACTTACTGACCTCTTGGAACTTTTGGCATTCTGCACCACCCATGTCTTTTCCCTATGAATTTTTTTGATATTCATGCATCACAGGAAGGGCAGTTTCCAAAATATTTTTAAGATATTAAGATACTTTAAATATTCTTAAAGTGTAACCATCCTCTCAGAATGCAATAAACATCTGTGGCAGAAATAGTGAGAGCTCCCCATAAATACGCCCATCCTGTGGCAAGCTGAAATCATGTGACTAGTAACATTGTGTCTCTTCTCATCCTCATGGTATCACTTCCCTGGCTCCAGTAACTAGTGAGCCCTACAATTAAACTACCCAGGAGTTGCCTGAGTAGACCCTGGAATTTGATTCTAAGAAAAAAAAATATTTATGTGTGAATTTTGAATTTGTTGTTACAGACATATTACTTACCTTATCTTACAAAGTAATCATGATGTCACAGGACATCAACATGAAGCTTGGTTAAATTGATATACATCAGCTAAATGATAGGCATATCAAAATTACTAACCTTTTCTTAATTTTTATAGTCAAGAATTCTGGAGAAAGAGCATATTTCTCATTAGGTCCTTACCAAATATGCATCTAGGAACCCTTCACTTTGCCAAAACAAATAATGTAAATCTGTGGTTCAGGCCTGAGCCACTAATCTAAATTTAGAGTGGGAATAGAAGAAAGTTTCAGAGGTATTATTTTGAAATATAAGATGAATAATTTCACAGAGAAAAAAATGTTAATTAAGCAATACAAAAAATAAAGTTTGATTCTCAATTTAGACCTGCAAAGTTGAAAAATTTCTATAAAATTTATCATTGAAGAAATGACTTATAACTAATAGTATTAATAAAATTTGCTAAAATGTCTGAAATAAAAATACAATTATAAATTTAAAAGAAACAAAAAAGGTAAAGTCTTCAGGGTTAGAACTAACTATATAAATCTTTGGAGAAGATCTAAATACCCATCAATAAAGGAACAGTTAAAGTAATTTTTAATACATACTGTGTAGCAATCTGAAATCAAGAATTGAGGTGATTGCGTTTTCTGGCAGAGAAAAACAGCAGTGATATAGTTTTTATGATTAAAAATCTTTTGGAATGATGCACAATGTAAGTTGCTTAACAGTGCTTACTTCCTGGGAGTGGTATTATGTGATACATGTGAAGAGATAAAGGATCTCTTTTTCCTAATTCTGTTGCCCATTTTTTTTTTATAATTTTGGTTGAAATTAGAAATGTTATTTCATGAAAACAGAGGTATAGGGGCATTATGTGATAAAGGAATTAAGTTAACGAGTTGGAGTTTCAGTTCAGCTAGTTCCTAGATATCACTTCACACAATTTACCCCATTTTCCTTTAAATATTTCCTTATTTACAAAATATATAAAATGACCTCAACAAAACCTGTCTAATCAAGTATTTATGAAAATTAATAATCTACATTTGTCTAGTACTTCAACTATATTTGCATATTACATGGAGGTGGTAAACAGCATAGTGGGGAGTCGATGTTGATAGCTCCTCCCAAAGATTATTAAATTTTATTATTATATATTTATATCCCAAATGAGCAAATATTTATCCTGCATAAAATTAAACCATAAACCTATTTCAGTTAAAATGAAAGAATTTACTTAGCATATACATATTGTGTGAAAGACATGCAAAACATTTTTTAACTAAGGTACAAGAAAATATTATTATTTTTCTTATTCTCAAAAATCCACTCTCAGTTTGGAAAAATGAGGCCTATGCACTTGAAAAGTTATGTGATAATGTGGCAACAATACCAAATGCTGCCACTGTTCAGCATGTCATTTTTTGTCTAATAATTATTATCAGATTCATACCTGGTTATGTTGGTGGGAATAATTACAGAAGGTGAATATGCAATTTTAGAAAGTAATCCTCGAGTGTTTAATAACTATTGTTATTAGACAAATAGTCTTGTTAATAACTGTTGTTATTAACAGATGCACTTGGGAATGTCTCTTCTGCCAGTTGAGAGGTGATATTATTTTCAAAAACTTTATTTTAATTTTTATATTTTTCTTTCTTTTTTTAGCAAATAATTTTTTTATTTATTTTTTATGGGTCCTTTTTAGTTATACATGACAGTAGAATCCATTTTGATTTTGTTATAATTATAGAAGAATGGAATATATTTTATTCTAATTAGAACCCCATTCTTGTGGATGTACATAATGGTGAGATTCACTGTACTATATACATATATACCATTTTCATCAGTGCATTATAATGATAGAGGAATTCATTGTGCTGTATTGTATATGCACATGACACAATTGATCAATCCCATAACCCAGTGCCTTTCCTTTCACTTGCCTCCTTCCTCCCCGGTGAACTTGCTCTGCTCTACTATTCTCCCTTCTCTCATTGTTATCACTCTTTTAATTAGTGGTCTGTAATTATATAATCATATATTTGTTTTATATGTATGATACATATGCAGGATTCATTCTGATATATTCATGTTCCTCAGTTCCTCAGTACCCTCCCTCCCTCTCAATCTCCTTTCTCTGCTGATATTCCTTATATTTTCATGAGATTCCATCTCCCCACTTTCTTACATTCTTTTTGTTTGCTTGTTTGTTTTCTCTTTCTCTCACTGAGAGAAGCTACAAATTTAATAAAAGTTTAAGTCTTTGAAGGCTAGCCCTACTTTTTGGATTAAAGTCCTTATTTATGTACAATACAGTCTACAAACGCTTCTACATATGCCTCTTCTCCAACTCCACCTCCTCCTTTCTGCCATGTCTCCTCTAGGCTCCAGTCACATGTCACTTTTTCACAATTCTTTTATAAGAGACTGTCCAACCCCAGATCTTCTGCTCTATTGTCTCCTCTGGACTTTGAATGGTTTTTCCCCTCCGTCACCTGTCCTGTGCCTATTCATTCTTCCTGAAACAGCTGCCATTGCCTTCCATGGGTGTGACTTTGGTGTCCTTCTTTCACACGGACCACATCCTATGTGCATCTCATTCATCCTGCTGTTCTACTGCAGTGAACTTTCTGTCTCTCTTTACCACAAAGACAGGAGCTCCTTGAAAGCAGAGGTCCTGCTTTTCTCTGGATCTTAGTGTAGAACACACGACAGGAGTATACTAAGTGAGTGTTAAATGTTTAGTGGCCTTCTTAGTTCTTAAAAAAAAAAATAATCTTCTGACTGCGCATTGTATATTAAAAATGAAAAGCTTGTGCCTGTTAATGATGATAAAAACGATGACAAGAATAATTAGAATCATAGAACTGAAGAAATTCCAGTCACTTTGGCTAAAAAGCATAAATTACTTAGAACCTATTCCATGATGTCAGTAGCTATTTTGAACTGTACAGACAACCCCTCTCGGTCTTGTTCAGTCAGTACTAATACCAATTTGTGAGAAGTTTTCAGGATTGTTTCTTCAATTTTGATATCAGAACTGTTTCTATGCAAACAATGATAGTATGCCTACGTCTCTTATTCCCTGAACTAAGTATAAACATCTTCACATAATTAAAATGCTCATGGAATAAAATGTTCTGGGCAATTATATTTTTTGGTTGAATAATAATTTAGTGATAATAATTTCTCTTATATTTGTTACTATTCTACATGAGCCAGATTTTCTTAATATTGACAAGAACATTATAAAGTAGATACACTTGTTTTCCACAGAGAAATACTGAAGTTACCAGGAGTTATGTGACAATTCACATTAATATTTTTATTATAAAATTTGTATTTCTACCATGTAAATATTTCTGGTAGGAGGAAAATTATAACAGTTTGGAGCTGGAAAATACTGAAATATTTTCCCATTTTTTTATTTGAGAATTTAACACAGGGGCATTTTACTACTGAACTACATGCCCAACATTCTTTATTTTTTTTATTTTGAGACAGGGTCTTGCTAAGTTGCTGAGGCTGGCCTTGAACTTGCAATCCTCTTCCCCAGCCTCCCTAGTCACTGGTCTTGCAGGTGTGTGCTGTGGAGCCTGGCTTCCATTCTTATATCCATTTAATCTTCTGCCTCATGAAGAAGAATAAAAATTACAATTAGAAATAAATAAATCATTTTCCTTCACAAATACCCAAATTAAAGAATACAACTATGATTTTTTGAAATAGTTTTAAAATAACTTTTTGGAGTCTCCAAGCAGTCATAAATGAGTGTAAAATGATGTAATTAGATATTTGAAGATCAGACATTGATTCCAAATTTCTGCTTTTAGTATCTTTGCAGTATAAATCAAATATGTAATTTATCAAAATTACATACTGCTTAAAAGTCGTGATAATATTATTTTGATGTCTCTTTTCTGTTTCATGTTTTCTCCTTTACTACATTCTATCGTGTAAATCACTATTTTTTTAGTATACCATTTTAATTCCCTTTTTGAGTCTTTAGTTTTATTCGAGTTACCTTTTTAGTAGCTGCTCTACTGCTTTTCTCTTCACCTTTATCACAATCACAATTTCTGTAAAATACTATATTGAAATCTTGGCTGTAATTTTTTGTGCTATTTAATATTATCTCATGTATGTATCTATTTCAACTGCATATACTGTAAACCCAGCAATACAGTTATAATCATTGCTTTAAATTGTCTTATATTTTTAAAAATATTAATTAAATAAAAGTTTAAACATATTTAAAAAAAAAAAAGTCGTGGATCTGTAGGTTAATCCATAGGTTAAGTCTCCCAAACTGTGGAAAATAAAATTTCAAATATCAAACTCATGAAGGTATGTAACCCTTTGTTTGTTATTAATAGCTTTCCTGTCCTTTGTGGTCTTGACTTTGAGCCTGGTTTCTAGTTATGTGAAGGCAGAGGGGGACAACATAGCACTAAGCATGAAGCAGGCAATTTAGGAGGAAGAATTTTTTTTTTTTCTGTGGTTGATGTTCTTCTTCTCTCATAACAAGCGACAACCAATAAAATGTTCTCAATATGTTCACTTCATTTCCTTTAACATGTCTTTCAGGCTTCCCTAGAGGAAGGGAGGTCTAGTCTAACATTAATCTGAGTAAGAGGGCTACATATTAAGTAGAATGACTCCTATTAGCAGCAGCAATTCAAAAATCAACCTCAAAATTCAAATGAACTTTGTGCCATCTTTGGTTGTATTGCTGAAACCCTCATCCCTTCCCTCTGTCTATGGTGGTATAGTGAAATCATGCCACATATTAGGTAGCTTACCATATTAGAAGGACAAGACACACTGTGGAACCTTTAAAAGGTTACCTAACAAGCTGTGGGGGATGAATGAAATAGTCCATGTGATACATTTAGCACATTAAACATTCTTCATAAATATTTCATAAATATTAAATATACAATTTTTCAGAATTTTTTTTTTGTGTGTGTGCTAGGGATTAAACCCAGGGCCTTGTGCATACAAGACAAGCAGTCTACCATCTGAGCTATATCCACAGCCCAATATCCTATTTTTATATATCATGATAGCATGTGTCATGTGTCTCCCATGTGACAGCTAGTTAGGTCTTATATTTCTGACAGCTTCATCCTCAGGGCCTAATTTCCTTCCAAAACCAGCATATTGGGGATTTTGACTTCAATATATGAATTTTAAGGGATACAACTATCGATTCCGTAATGCATATGCTATGTTTGTCATGGGGAACTATAGTTCTTACACTGTTTGTTAGATAAAATGATAGTTGATAGCCTTGTAAACCCTACCTGTCACAAGAGGGTCATTTTCCTATCAAACTTAATGATAATTAATTTAGCCAACTTCACTAATCTAGCTTTAATTAACTCAGCCAGTAAAAAAGACTGCAAAGCCTGACTAAATAACTATCAGGATTTAAATTTAATCCTTATAAATGTAATCCTTATAAAATATACTTAGAAATAGAGTTAATTTTAAAATAAAATACAAAACTTAGTTATTTAAGTTAGTGATATCTAATAGAAATGGTTAACAAATAACAGTGAATTTCTGAGCAAATCAAATTTAAATTTCTGGGTTAAATAAAAGTTAAGTTGATTTGTTGATTCAAAAGTTTCTCAGAGTCTTTAATATGATAATCTTTGGGAATTATTGAGGTGGCCATATTTTACATTGCATTTAGTCTTTTCTTCTGGATGTACAACTCTTTTTCACAAGAAATTCTCAAAGAATATTTAAGGAAATGCTGTTGTGAGTCATGAGGGTGGAGTGCCCTTGAGTGGATTAGTGCAGTTATGGCAAGGGCAGGTTTTTATAATAGTGAACTAGGTCCTTCAAGCTCTCTTTCATGCCTGCTCCCTTGGTGTTACCATGAATGCTCTCTGTCATGTCACTGTCCAGCAAGGAGGCTCTTACCACCTGTTGGCATCTTGCTATTAGACTTCATAGCTTCCAGAACTATTAGAAATCTCTGTTCTTTATAAATGACAGTATCAAGTATTTTGTTATAGCAATGCAGAGGACAAAGATTCTTTCCATATCTGTACTTATACATTTCATACCTTTGATTTATACTATTACAGATATACCTAGAGAAAAGAAAGAAAAGTGATTAACTCTTTTAATATAATGTAGGGATTTTCTGCTTAACCAAATGGGGGAAATTTTTCAAATCTGTAAATAAGTAGAAAAGGGCACATTCTAGACAGTCTCCTCCCCCTGCTCCCCTGTTCAATTCTGAATTTATGATGTTACCTTTTGTGTAATGTCTACACACATAAACACAAAACTAGTCATATCACTTGTGAACTTAGTAAGAATGGCACAACAGCTAATGATTTTTTCATGACTTTTGAAAGTAATTCAAATATTTACCTCATCATAAATTTGCACACTGGATTTCTTGAATAGAGTTTCTTTAAAGTTCTAAAGCAATTAAGTAGAAATTTCTTTTGAAGGTACACTTGCTCTGGCATTGAATTATATTATTTAAGATGATTTGTCAAGAAATGTGGCCAGTTTTAATTCATATTGCCAAATAAATTCAAAAGAACACATTTATTAAATTCTTCCATTATGTTCTTGTCATTGCTATTGGTATGAAAGTTCTGACCTTTGAAAAGGATGAACAACTCAGAAATTCAACATAAAAAAGCACTATTAAACTATGATCAAGGATGAATTGTTTTAATATTATTGACTTTTGGAATTCACTACTGGCTGTTACCAATTTCATCTAGCATTTTTTCCATAAAAATAAATAACCACTAAAGTGGGTATAAGAAAGACATATGAGCACTTTATTGAAAATTCAAGTATGGAGACTTAGGAATTATTTTCTCATTTAAGCACCATGATAAAATAGCAAAACAAGTTCTGAGATGTGAGTCACAGAATCTAGTCAGATGTCAGAGGTCAAGTTTTTAATCCAGTACATTCTGCTACCTCTAATATATAATTACTAAGCACCTTCATACAGAAGGTAGATGCGAAAGTGCCTTCTGAGAATTCAAACATTAATTGGATGTGGTATTTTTATTTAAGACTCACAGTACTTTTGGGTAGGTAAACATATAATAATAAACAATTCAAATATTTAAATAAAGCAAAATTTTCCGAGTGATAACATCATAGAAAAATGTTGTATGTGGGTCTCAAGGAAGAATTCAAAGAAAGATGTTACTTTAGTTGGGTCTTAATACATGATAGGACTTCACAGGGGAAAAAGGAAGTAAGGAAGTAGGGGGAAATTAGGGAAAATAGACTTAACAACTAATACTATAGGGTACCTTGAGAGTATTGTATGTATTTTTTGGATATCTGAAATAAAGAGGAAAAAGCATACATGTGTGAGTGAGTGACATTAACTGGCATATTTATGGGGTAATACTGGTTCATACAATCTTGAATTTATCAATGATGTGGAATGGCGTGCCACCTATGTAGAGTAAAATGGGAATCAACAGGGTTGAAAGTGTATGTGAATTAACAACATGACATTTGGAACAACACTGAGGTGATGGCAACAAAATGTTTAGTAACTACTGAAAGAATATTCTCCGGGCATTGAAATTTTTAGCAAATTATAAATTGCTTTTCTCTATTATTTTACATATTCATATGTTTGATACATCGAAGAACACTCATATACAAATACACATTTTAAGTAAGATAGATGTATATATTTTCATTGTATATTATGCATACTTTATCATGATGTTAATGCATATGCAATATAGGAAAGTTTAAAATATATAATAAACATAGGGAAAAACTCAATTGCAGCACCACAGAAATAACATTTTGTTGTTATGTATAAATGAATATGAAGATCTAAAGATAAATTTTATATTCATATATAGCTATAGATAATTATTTTAAAAGTTTTGAACACTGTTTTTTGCACATGTTAAAAGAATATTTTATGTTTGTATTCAAGTAACAAAATATAATTTTCAATGGCTATATGTTATTTTTATTGATCATTAGTTAGGTAGGCAATTTTCTATTGTTGAAGTTTACATGGCTTTTCATTGTGCATTGTTTTAAAAAATACCACAGAAACAAGCCCTTCAATGTAAAACTATTTACATTTTGATACATTCTTAGAATAAATTCCAACAAGTATAATTAGTTGGTTAATGTTTATGCATCTTTTAGATCTTTGGATTTGTTTTGCCAAATTTCAAAAGAAATTATATGAATGTATCTTCCAAGAATACATGATAATATTTGCTCACTGTAATTTTACAAACATACACTATTTTCAAAAATTTTGACTATTCTTGAAATTCGAACTTCTTAGGAAGTTTTAGTATTTTATCTTAGAGGAGGTATATCTGTTTCTAATTCCATTAATTATTTTATCATGTATTTTACTCATTTTCTGCTACACTGTTTATTAGATTTCTTTTTTCATGATTATTTCCAGTAAGTCTTGTTATACTAAAATAGTTTACTTATGGTCATATATTTTAAAAATTTTATTAAGATTATTATTTTTTATTAGAGTTTTATGGTTATACATAGTAGTTGAGTTCATCCCTTGGTCATATTCTCTCAAAACATTTTCAAGTTTTCCATTTGCTTTTTGTGATAATGTTTAAGCTATCCAGTAACTTTAAAGTTTTATATTGTCAAATGTCTCAATATTTTGTTATTTGTTCATTGTTTATATATATATACTCAGACTATACTTCTCTAGATAAAAAAGTAGATGGAATAATATTCATTTAAAATTCCTACCTTTTTAAATTTATTTTTCTTTTCAAGTGCTTTTAATAATTTGAAATTTATTTTGCTATGTAATCTGAGATAAGAATCTTACATTTTAACAATTTAGGATAGGCAAATTTCCCAACTAGCTGAGTGAAAAGATCATCCCCTCCTGCTTTAGTATGAAATGTATTTTTAATACATCAATTTTGTTTATAGATTTAAACATAAATATATGATATCTTTGAGCACTGTGTACTGTGTTCCTTTTATTTTATTTTGGCACTTAATTCAGACCCACACTTACTGAAATTGTCCAACATTTTTAATATCAGGTGAGCACATGTCTGTCATTTTCAGATACATTATGTTGAAATTTCAAAACAAAACTGTTGCTTTTTTTTCCCCAGAAAACCTTTAGAACTGTTTTATTAAACCAGGAGCAGTGGAGTATGCATATAATCTCAGGGGCTACGGAGGCTAAGGCAGGAGGATTGTAAGTTCAAAACCCCCATCAGCAACTTAATGAGGCAACTTAGTGAAACCCTGTCTCAAAATAAAAATTATAAATAGGGCTGGGGGTATGGCTGTATGGTTAAGCACTCTCAAGTTCAATCCTCAGGACCACCAAAATACTACTACTACTACTACTACTACTACTACTACTACTACTACTACTAATAATAATAATAATAAATTGTTTATTAATTTCTTTCTTCAACAACAAAAAATTACATTGATGGCACCAGGACTATAAGTTAAGTTAGTAAGAACAAAAAAATTTGAAAGATTTTTTTCTTTTCAAGGAGCAAAATAATAACAACAATCAATATTTACTGGGTACTTACAATAAATCATTATTTGAAGCCATTCCTGCTTACTAATCATATAAATCACAATATACTCACTTCCTTAGCAACCTGATTTGTTCCAAGGCATTAAGTACATTCTTTTGAAAAAATATCCACACTTGCTTTTTCAGTTCTGAGTGTCCAACTGAACTCTATTAAATGTACCACCTTCCTATTCAACATTTCTTGGATGGCTGAGAAGCATTCTCAGCTTGACATGTTCAAAACTAGGCTCTTCCCCATTTCACTTAATGGCTTAGTTTAAAACCCTGGCAGTCCTAATTGACTCTTCTCCTTCTCTCATCCTCTATATGTAATTAATCAATAACTCTACTTTCAAAATATATCAAGAACATATCTGGATATATTTAGTGCTGGGTGTACAATCTCAGCATTTCTAATACTACCACATTGGTCCAATCATTTCTCATATTTATTGCTAAAGAGACCTTTTTGGGAGTATCCTTTCTCTGTCCCTTGCTTCACTAGGGTCTTTTTGCAACAGAATACAGAGAGGTAAATAAGTTTTTCTTTTTTTATATTTTGGTGCATTATAACTACACATAATAGTGGGATACATTATGCCATAATTGTACATGCACATAATATAAACAAGTAAATGAATCAATAGTCCTATGGGAAAAACTCCTAAGGATTCTCATCTAAACAGTCAAAATCTTTATAATGATCTAAAAATACTATCCTAGAATTCTATTCAGTTTACTTATTTAGTTTTCCCATGGTTTATTTTCTTTTTCCTGCTTGAGAATATGTTCCTCAAAGGCAGAGATATTTGTCGATTTTGTTCACTGAGATATGCAAGCATCTAGAATGGTATATTCTGGTACAAAAATAGTGGTGCAACAAATATTTTTCATAAATTCATAAAACTTTACTATAATTCATTAAATAACATGTCATTATGTTTTCTAGTATTCAGATTAGGAGAACCAGTCATAGGGGTAAAATAACTAACTCAATGATACTTGGCAATAATTGTAAGAGCCAGAATTTGAACCCAGGCACTATTTCTAGAGTCTTAATTCCTTAGTCTTTAGTTCCAATATTGCAAGCAATTCCTGTATTATTATTATTATTATTATTATTATTATTATTATTATCATCATCATCATCATCATCATCATCATTATCATTATTAAACTTGGGATCGAACACAGGGTTGCTTTATCACTGAGCCACATCATCTCTAGTCTTTTTAAGTTTTTTTTTAGACATGGTCTCTATATTGCCAAGGCTGTCCTCCAACTTGGAATCCTCCTGCTTCTACCTCCCCCCTGGGGTTATAAGAATGTCCCACTATGCCCAGCAGCTACTATAGCTACTGGATTTTTCAGTTAAGATTGTGGTTCCTATTGAACTACTTTACCCCCCTTTGAAATTTGGCATGGTGTGCGCCTTGCTTTGGTCAACAAAATGTGAGCAGAAGTGGTATAGGACTCTTTTGAACAGTTCCATTTCACTTTTCCCTTGTCACAGATGCAGGCATTCCAATACCTGGTCCCTGAATGAGCACCATGTGGAGCAGAATTTCTTTCCAGTTAACCAAGGACATGTGACCAGAGTAAGAAATAAGCTAAAGTTACTTTGGTGGTGGTTGGGGGCCTTATTTGTTATGACAACATAACCTAGCACATTATGGATAATACAAAGATTTTACAGCTTTCTCCATATTGTTTCACATAGTAATATTTCCAGGCAGGGTTTGGTGTACATATCTGAATAAAGGATAGGTTGTTTTATGTGTTTTCAGAGTGGATGATTTGGGCTTTAGAGTATCAATTGAAGTGTTTTTTAACATATTTCTGGTACTACATTTGTAATATAGTAAAATATCTATTTTTTTTCATTAATCTGGAATACAGTCACTATTCTGAATGTAAATCCAATCTAACCAAATACTCTTCAGTCTTACATTTCTTTATATACATTTCTACCACCTGCAAATGCTGTTAATTTTGTCTGATATCCAATGTCAGACAATATCATGCTTTACTGCTTTGGAAAGAACTTCCAGACAATGTTAAAAAATAATGATGTCTTTGTCTTGTTCCTGATTTTAATGGGAATGGCTATAGTATTTCACTATTAAGTATGAAGTTGGCAGTTAGTGTAAAAGGCCTTTATCATGTCAAGGAAGTATCCTTCCATTCTGTTATTTCTGCATATTTCTTTTCTTTTTACCCAGAAGGGGGTACTATTTGTTATTTTTATTATTTTTTGAAATAATCATATGGTACTTGACATTAGTCAGGGTTATATTCACATATTATTTTTTCCCAAATGTAGTGAGATGATACATTTGATGGGTTTTCTGCTAAATGGCCTCTTCTCAGTATTTTTCCCCCTGAATCCCTTCTACCAGTAAGATTAAGATAAAGTTTATAATGCCAGAAAAGGAGAATATGACTGCTTCCCATGGAAGGGCAAAATGATACTAAAACAGTTGATTTTAGACCAGAATAGGAATGGAAGCCCTTTCTTTTGCAAAAATTGGGTTTTTGTAAAAAATGGAGATAGTTCCTGGGGAATTAGAAAACACATTCTGCGGAGATGCAATTCTCTCTTCTATGTGCACAGATGAGTCTAAGTATGAGACATCAAAGCGATTTCTAATTTTTCAAAGTTTAATATGTCCCTAAATAACTTCTTATTCCTCAGTAAATGCTAGAGTATAAAGCTTCTGAATGGGGACTACTACAGTAGTAGTCACCACTAAGGATTTGACACATTATTTGGATGATATATATGTTTCGGAACATACTCATAAATCTTTGAGTACAAGTTCAACTAAAGTAATTTAATGAAAAAATGGGATTTGTTGGTTGCACTTTCACCCTTCTTATGGTTTGATTTGGAGAACTAATAATTCTCCCTAGTAGAACCAAATACCACTCAATCTCTCTTACTCTTTCTCTGCTTTACTTTTCTGTACATGCTAACTATATTTCTCAGGTATCTTGTTACCATGAACGTGAAATCATGACTTTTGCAATTTGAATGTAGGCAGTTGGACAGAGAAGAGCCAGTTGGTCTTGATTAGACATTTGACTATTGCTGGCATCAATATTTTGTCTTAGAGACAAGATGCTGTTCTCAGTGCAATACAGGTAATTCATCTTCCCTTTGATCATGAAAGTGGGATTACATGATTATAATCAATGAATAGAGAGATGAAGAAATATTTTACTAAAGTAATGGATATGTGGTTACTAGGAAAATAGAGTTTTTGGCCTCTAAAGCAGCAGATATCTACTGCAACTAGAAAAGGGGGAATCATAACCAAAAATATTCCTATAAAACAAAAAAGCAAACAAAATACAGATTCAAAAGTGGCTGGATCATAAGTACCATAAAGACGATATAATCAGTTAATAATTGACAGTTGAAAAGAAGGAAGTGAAAAATTAATGAAGTGTTGATGAGATGAATGCAGTTGATGAGATCAATATGTTGACTGAATGGCAATAATGGATGAAAGAATTAAGAAACGGAAGACAGTGCATCCTAGTGAATACTCAGATTTCTGCAACTAGATCTCCAATAGCAACTTATTTTTGATGACATTAATAGAAAAAAAATATGCAATGAGAATATATGAGAATTTTCCGATTGAGACAGAAAGCCTATATGGAATCTTAAGTGTTAATTGCAACCCTCTGCGTCCTCATCTGTGAGGAATCACAGACACAAGGAAAACATGCATAGAGTCAGGGCCCATCAATTCTGTCTCACCAGCCTTCACCCTGTGACCTGTTCTTCAACAGTCACACTTTTAAGAGACCATTAAAAAAAGAAAGTGGCTCATGGAGGATGGGTTAGAAATTCCATTCCTATGTTCTCTCAGCCTTCCATTTTATCCTGGCCCTTACTCTGGAGTCCAGATGTGTACAGTGTAACCTTAAATTACCTCACACTATTGTACTCTGTTCCCCTCTATCTTTGCTTCCAGGATTCCATTCAGCTATTTTGATGCATTTATAAACAAATATAAAGTAATGACACATCAACCATTGACCAGTAGGAAATATAATCCATGGGATTAATTCCCTCTCTTTATTATCCTTGGATAGGCAATTCTGAAATGCATCTTATATGAATTCAACCTATCAGGATTGTGTCCCAGTTACCCACAATAGGACCAGCTTCCAACTCATTCTTTGTATAGTCTGTCCTTCCCTTCTGGCTTCACACCTCCTAGGCCCTTACTCTTTTTCTCAAAGTAAGCTATCTGGGAACAAAGACCATTCCATGCTTTGCTTTTAAGGAAGGAAAGTCTAAAATTAAACAAGGGAGCAGAGGTGTTGCAATTATGGTAGCATGAACCAATTCATGGAATCTAAGAGCTAAAACTTGCAGTTTTATATTTTTAATTGAAAAAAACTAATAAAAATATAGGCTTTGTAAGTTATGATCTGGTTAGTACAGTGATAGTTACATTGTTTGGTGCAGATGGTCTAATGTTCAGAGATCGCTATGGAAAGGCAATTCTATTTAGCTTCAACTTTATTATAAGAGACTATATTATGGTGCTTAGCATCATGTGAGAGCAAAACACTCAAATTTCTCTTGGCCTTGCTACCCTTATCTGTATAAAGTAGAAATAATTATAACATCTAAATTATTTAGTTGTTAGAAGGACCAAATGATGTAATGGCTATAAATAAGTACTGTAATCAAAAATACGAATGCTGGTTTCCTATCTCTGGATAGAAGGGGAAACACATTGCTTTCTGCTGAAAAGAGTCAGGATATCTTTCTACAGAAATAAAATCAGTGACTACAATTTAGTTACAGTGGGCCACCCACTCCCATTCAAGCATTTCATAGGATAGCCTATTGCTCTTCTCATGATTGTTTTTGCTTCTGATTCTATCAATACTATTATTAATTCTTTAATCAATGTAAGTCTTTGTATTTCCATACTTCAGCATCTAGCTAGTCCCTGATCTAGGTACTAGTAAATACTTGTCGAATGTGTAAACAAATAATTTGCTAACTGTAAAGTAAAGGGTGAAACAATTATCATAAAGAAACACCTGACAGCCTTTATGGTATGGGAAGTGTTACAGCAGTACCACTAGAGTATTATAATGAAGCCATAGATTAATACAGAGTACCTGAACTGAGAAGAGGTTACATCATTGCATGTCTGTGTCACCAGTGTAGACAACAAGGCATGTCAGGTTCAATTGGAAGGAGTAAGTTTATTTTTCCACTATGATGCATTATTGTTGGGAACTTCCCTGGACAGGAGCTATGTACACACTTTTAAGTCCTGAGTAAAGAGGTACTGGATTGGTCTTGCACTCTGCAACACAACTGGACTTTACCTCCGCTCAGATAAGAAAGGTGCAGCTCTAGAAGTGGGTGTCACACGATGGGGTTGAATTACACCCACCTGTTTGTTATAATCCTAACCTTCTGCCCTTTTTTGGATAGACTGTTTCATGGATTAGTACCCCCCATTAATAAAACCTAGGTTCAAGGCGGGCTCCCTCTCTTTCTTGCCTGTCTTGCCCACCTTGTGGGAGCTGTGGCTGATGAGTAATCACTGAACCCCCCAAAAGGTACTTTCTGTGTCTGTGTCTTTATTTAGTCAGCCCAGATTCACTTGGAGTGACCCTGATTGATTTAATCTCTTGTTAACAGATAAAGACCAAGTTTACATATATTCTTTATAGTATATTTCAAGAAGGTAAAGAATGTAACTTCAATGACACAGTAATCACACTTTAGAAATATAAAATGTTCTGAAATAAAATGGGGTACAGGATTCCACAAAATAGTTCTTAGCCACAAATGCAACAAAAGCAAGACTTCTTCAGCTATGGTGATCACATTACCCAGGAACCAAGGCAGTCTCGTGGCAAGATAAGGCAGACCATGCCAGAGAAGTAGACCTAAAAATTCTAAAGAACTTCATGTCATCTTTCATTGTTTCTAGACAGCACAGAATTCTGTTTCCATTCAAATACCCTTATTTTTAAAATTATCTCAATATAATTTGTTAAATGAAAATACATTAAGAAAATAATGTACCTGTTCAAGTGTAAATTCTCAGATATATCCCACTATAACGTGAAGAATAAATTTACCGTCATGATCTCAGTATCAGTGATGCTTAATTTTGGAGAAATTCTGATGAATTGAAGAACTGCCAGTGACTACAGGCAGCCTATTCTCAGGTGACAAAAGGCAAGCAAAATGTATAATGGAAAAGCCTGATGTCCAACTTCAAAGAAAGTTCTAGAATGAGTTAACTTACAGCAGAATGTGTGAACCTAGGTGCTCTAAGAAGAGTGTCAAAATAAACAATTTTAAACTACTGTGTTCATTTTGTGCCGTGAATCAAAGTGCTTTAAGTTTGTCAGCATATTTGATAAAATAAGAAGACTTTTGAGCTGGAGATCCTGCAGTGAATTGAAATCTGAGTGATGTGAATGCACCATGTGAAAAACCTGATGAAAATGTGTCTTTGAATGAGGAAACAGCAAGGGCAAAGTTCCCAAGGTGAGACAATGCTGATTATGTTCAAGGAATAAGGATTCCAATGTGAGTGGAGTGGAAAGATCCAGGGAGACAGCAGTAGAGGATTAGGTCAGAAATAAGAGGGGACAGGCTGATTAGGTAGGGATACAATCCTAGTGCTGAGAATGGTTTTTATTTGATTATGATAGTAAGCCATTGAAATGCTACAAGCAAAAGAATTATGTGATATGATCTAACTTTTTCTGCAGTCATTCTAGCCGTTATGTGTAGAATAAATTATTGGGACTGAGAATAGAATCAGGAGACAAGTTAGGAGTCTCCTTTAATTTTTCATTAGAGATGGTGATGTGATAGACATGATGCTGTGGAGGTAGAGGCAGTGAGCAATTGTCAGTTCCTGGTTCATTTTAAAGAGCAACCTATGGACTTATTTATAATTTCATCTCTTGCCAAGGCACATAGTTGGTCCTTGAAAGATTTTTTTTTAAATTTGTTAAAAAATTAGATGAGGCAGGCTCAGTAGTGCACGCCTGTAATACCCACAGCTTGGGAGGATGAGGCGGGAGGATCATGAGTTCAAAGCCAGCCTCAACTTATGGAGGCCCTGAGCAACTCAGAGATACCCTGTCTCTAAATAAAATATAAAAAAAGGGGTGGGAATGTGGTTCAGTGGTTAAGCCCCCAGGCCATTCAATCCCTGCTACCCCCTCCTAAAAAAAATACAGAAAGAAAGAAATGAGCTGGGTGCTGTGGTGCACTCCTGTAATCCCAGTGGCTCAGGAGGTTGAGGCAGGAGGATCACAGGTTCAAGGCCAGCCTTAACAACTTAGGTCCTAAGCAACTTATCGAGACCCTGTCTCATGAAATAAGATAGAAAAAATAAAATAAAATAAAATTGGCCAGAGATGGTACTCAGTGATTAAGTACCCCTGTGTTCAATCCCCAGTCCAAATTAAAAAAAAAAAATGAGGCGAAAGGGAAAAGAGGTGTCAGTATCATTCTTGAGTTTATATATTAAGTAAATTGGAGAAAATTAGGAAAGAAGCAGAGCTGGTTTGGTACCAAAGATTTTATTTTAAATGTGGTAACTTAATGATTTAAGGTTATCTGTTTCATATAGGTATAATGAGTTGTCCAAGAATATTTCAATAAATAAACCCATATATTTAACATATTTACATAGTGTCCCATAGTGTGAGACAGGAAAATGAGACATTCTTCTGTTCTTCTCTCTACATAAATATTTGTTTGGTGAGTCTAGATGAAAAAGGCAACCTGGTGGCCTCAATTCAGTAGAAGTATTTATTATCAAGAATTCAAAGTGCTAATTAGATTATTCCTTAAAGGATATATAGTTTTTAGAAAGGAAACACTTATCTCCTCAAAACTTAGAGTACTTAATTTATTTAAATATACATCTGGTAAGAAAAGCAGATTTTATCAGTTTCCTATTGATATATAATTACCACAAATTCATGGGCCTCCCTGGGATAAAATCATGTCACCAGGGCTCCTTTCCTTAGTGGAGGCTCTAGGGGAGAATCTGTTTTCTTCCCTGTTCCATTGCCAGAGGCTCAGGCTCTTCTTCCATCTTCAAGCCAGTGATAGTGGTTGAGTCTGTTGCACAATACAGCAATCTGACCTGGACTCATCAACCTCTCTTCCTGAATGGGCCTACTCAGCCAATGCAGGATAGTCTCCCAGGCCTAGAGTTAGTTCATCAGCAAGTTTAAGTGCATAGGTCACTTTACTTCCCTCTCTTGCCATGTGGTATAACATATTCATAGGTTCTTGAGACTAGGATTTGAACATCTTTGAGGTGCTATTGTTCTTTGTATTACACATATTTACTAAGTTTTTCAGGTTAATACTATAGAAGTAAAGGAGGCAAACTTGAGGCTCAGCTATTGCTCTACTAATTATTTCCGTTCGTTTTACTGTATTGTAAGAAAATATGTCAAGGAAACTATTATCATTTAGATATGAGGTGTTGCCCCAAAGCTTGTGTGGTGACGTAATGCAAGAAAGTTTAGAGCTGAAATGACTGGGTTATGAGAGCCTTAAGCTAACCAGAGCATTAGTCCACTTGAAGAATTAACTGGCAGTAACTGTGGGCAGGTAAGATGTGGCTGGAAGAGATAGGTCACTGGGCACCTGCCTTGGAGGTTTATATTTTCTCCTTTGAAGCTCTCTCTGCTTCCTGACTGCTATGTCCTGAGCTGCTTTCCACCATGATATATTACCTTAGTTTGGGCCCAGAGCAATGGAGTTGGTCATCTATGGACTGAGAACTTTGAAACCTTGAATCTCAAATAAACATTTCCTCCTCTACATTGCTTTTGTCCATTCTTTTGGTCACAACAACAAAGAATCTGACTAAAACAAAAATCCATACCTACATTTGTGGCATATATGAGCATTTCCTTAGTTTTTCCAAGAACATGGTTAGGTATTAATAACTGGATAAAATGTGTAGTTCAAAAGGATTTGTAGAACAGATATGTGCTCAGAAACTCATGATCAATGGTATCCCAAGAGTCAGGGTTGCTATAAATAGTCTCTTAGTGGGTAAGATAATTTCCAATGGAATTTATAAAAATATATGTCTGCCCACAGAAGCTCTTTCTTACACCTCTTTTCTTCGATTTATACATAAATGACTTGATAACACTTTTAATAAACAGGATCTATATGCAGGATCTATAATCACTGTGAAAATAAAGAAAAGTTAAATAATCCCTTTAGACTTTTGTCAGACTTCCAGAACCACAGATAATTATTTGAGTTAATGTCTCTGAAATACAAAACAGCTAGTAAATCTCAGATTAGACAGAGATGTCCTCCCTAAGAAAGTTCTCCCTGTGCCCTTCACCTCTCGAGGTCATAATAATTCCACCAGTGATGTCTCTTCATAACACTTGGCGGTTCTTTCTACTTAGGACAGTTGTAAGGAGTCACTGGTCTGAGTGATTATTTGCTTGTTTTCTTCACTGAGTGCAAAGATTGCACCTGCCTCTTTGGATGCTCTGTTTTCACTAGTGTTTCACACACTACCTTGCCACTAAGTCCTCAATGATTATGGTGAATAAATAAATTCAACAGATCTGACACCTTCCGATATTTATATTAGTTAACTGATGGATACTTTATTTTATATTTAATGGCCTCTTGGGAATTTGGTAATATTTACTTAAAAATATTTCTTTCTAGCTACAATATTCATGGTCAAGTGTATAACTATGGGCCTAGATTAGCTAAATTCTATCTAAAAGTGGGTCAGAAATTACTGAGGCAAAAGATCTTGGCCCTACTGACATACATACTTGAATCCCCTTGATGTGGGCCTTCAACTCAGCACCATGTTCCTCACAAAACATCTTTACGGTCATAACTTACATCTGGATGTAATAATAACCGACAATTATTGAATGTTTACTGTGGGCTAGGCACTGTTTTAGGGGCTCACCTGTTTTTTTGTGGCAATAGTCCTCTGATAGAGGCATGATCATCTTCACTTTACATACAAGACAGCTGAAATATTGAGAAGTTAAGTACTTACCCAAGGTTGGACACCTGAGGGAGATTGCCTGAATCTGTTACCTGTCCTGATCTTGCTCCAATGACTACAACTTTAACTAGTATTATTTACTGACTATAAAACAGCTGCTAAAGTAATGAAAATATCTTTAACTCAGGTATTTCTTAAAGTATATAAACTCAGAAGAATAACCACCAAATAATTGTCCAAACCTTAAAAATGGGAAATGATATATAAATGGAACAATCTGAATTGTTCTTACCCAGATCTTCAGATTCAAGTAGCTTTGGTTTTTCTCTAGACCAATTATCCTGAAAGTGTAGCCTCTAGGCAAAAATCACGTGGGAATCCCTTAGAAACCATAACGTTAGAGACCTACTGAATTAGAAACTCTAGGTGTGGCCACCAACCCTCTGGGTTTTTAACACACTCTCTGATGCATGTGTAAATTTGGTACTAAGGTAATTGCTGCCTGGCCCTTTTTTCAGAATAATGTGATGACCTCCAATGTAATAATATGGTGACTTTCATTTGGGAAAATGGGGCTGCAGCAATTAAAATCATCTTTGATCCTTCATAAAAATACAAGTACAGAAAGCCACCCTAAAACTACTGAATTTGAACCACCATGGATGAGACTTAGAATATGTGTAATAACAAAGAAAAAAATTAAGTCATGAAGAGAGTTGAAGATGCAAACGTGGAATCCTCAACCAGAACTGGAAACCCCACTTTTAGATACAGTTTTGTTATATTAACTCAGGTATATCTCACAGCAATTTAGGGAGAAAAATAATACTTGTTATTTTCTCCAATTTACTGATGGAAAAGCTGATGTTCAGAGATGTTAAGAACTTCCTTAGTTACATAGTTGCTAGAGTTTGAATCCTGGATTTGAATGCAGGCCCCCAAATCACAAAACCAGTATTCTTAAACCCCTCCTTTATACTGACTCTATATTCTTTTGGTCTAAGGGTATCTTTTGGGGGTCTCTTCTGACATACACACACACACACACACACACACACACACACACACTTTTTTCCCTCTTCTGGTTTCACTATATTTCAGATGTCTGATTCTCAATTTTTATAAACTTTCTACTGGGTCAGTATACTTTTTTCTAGTTCAAAATTGCGGCTAGCTAGACAGGCCCTGATCTTACTTTTCTGTCTTTCAACTCATCTCTATTTGCCTGCAGTTTCCTGCAGATACACCTTGACCTTGTGCGTATGACAATAGAGAATCTATTGCTCTAATTTTAGTCTTGAAAGAAAAGGAACTGTCTTTTACAAGGCACTGGATTTCTACATCATGGATCATGCCCTCAGCTGATCATTAAACACATAGAATATATCAAGAAACCTATACTTCCATTCATAGGGAAGGTTATTTTCTATTTGTATCCTAATCAGAAATAAGATCAATCCTGATGCAGAGAATACAAAGCATAGCTCACAGGGCCATGGGAGAACAACTAAGCAGAGACCACACAGGTCAGAGTTGCATGGCACCCCAACCTTTATTGTAGAGCAGCACTTTAAAAAGCACCTTGACCTCAAGTCTTGCAAAAGTGATTTCTAGCACTCTCTAACATATGAAGTTTCCTTTTCTTGGACACTTGACTATAGTTCTTAAGCTTTGAGTGAGGTGTGCCATATAATTGAGTCCTGGACAATTAAATGACAGCAAAAATTCGACTTCCAGGATTGACCTTTGGAAATCCCCATAGCCAATCCCCGTGCTTTCTTCATCTTCCACAAAATAGAAGACCCTGAAAACCTAAAGAAGGTAGATACCTAGCATAGTTGAGCTTTGTTCTCTGGATATTTGCAGAGTAAATCCCAACACGCACACTAAGAACTTTCATTGGAATGTGTTAAGCAACTGAATATAGGGATTTATAATAGCATCCACTGTTTACTTTGAATTATGCCATATCTAAAGTCAACTTTGAGAAATCACATTAGTTGTGGAAAATATAATGCAAAAGTAAACATCAGTGTCTGCATCAAGGAATTATCCAAGTATAGATGAGGTGGCAGAGGGCCTGTACCCTGTTATAAAATGTTTTCATTTATTAACTTGTTTAATCCTCAAAGAACCATTCTATGGATAAGAAAACTAAGACATAGGGAGGTTAAGAAATATTTCAAGTTACACAGTTATAAGAAGTACGGCTGACATTAAAACTCTGGTCACTTGGCATGGAAGTCTTTACTCTTCGTCAATATATAATATAAGTAGGTTATTTATACTTTTGTAATCTTGAAATCATTCTGAGTTAAAAAATTTCTTCCAGGGGGAGGGCTGGGGTTGTTGCTCAGTGGTAGAGCTCTTGCCTAGCACATGGGAGGTCCTGGGTTCGATCCTCAGCACCAAATAAAAATAAATAAAATAAAGGTATGTGTCCAACTACAACTGAAAAAAAATTTAAAAAAAATTCCTTCTGCAATTGTTGTTATAGAGTCTGTTGCATAGTATAGGATTGGTACTATACTTGGCAATTGTAGGTCTGATATCATTAACTACCTTATAAAAATGAGATTGTTCTCTCGAAAAAGGAATACTGAAGTTTGACAGTTTTAGGATTAGCCCTCCAAAGCTGGTCTGAGCTGCTGTTCTTACCTAGATCTTCAGATTCTAGAGCCTGTGCTCTCAAAATCACACTCTGCTGTCTCAAACCTGTGGAAATGCTGTTTTCCTTCTGCCTGGGCATCTGCCAGGTAGCTTTGTAAGTAGATGACTTAATACATGGGAAAGTGCTCTGTAAACCAGGAAACACTCAACACACATAAGGCAGGATTATTACCATTATTACTTAAGACAGAACAAACTGTGACGTCCTTCTTATATGTACTTCCATATTGTTCAGAAAGAGAGCTCAGAGGAAAAGACTTGCCTGGGGAATTCAGTACAATCTGACTGTACACTCTATAGTTCATTCAGAAAACTATAATTTGGCAGTTCCCTTCCTAAGTTCCGTTCCCCCAAGTCATTGGGTGATACCCACTTACAAGCAGTGCAGTAGGATCAACTCTGCCTCACGCATCCATGCCTCATTTCCTCACTTAATGCTTTCTCAGTTCCGTTATTTATTTTCTTTAATATACAGCAGTATAACAGGATGAGTCACAGTCTCTGCCATTCCCAGTAGCACTCTCCAAGGCCCATGAAACAATCAGGTGATTTATGAGGACCTTTCTAGCCAATGCGACATAATCAGAGAAGCTTGCTTTTCACTGCCTTGGTCTCCAGATCAGGGGCTGGTTTCAGTTACCAAGTCAGTGAAGAGGTTGTGGATCCTTGGCCTGGCACCTGGGGTGGATGCAGGATGTAAAGAATGTTCGGATGGGACAGAAAAGGTGGAGATGAGGGCCTGGGGAATAGGCAGATAGAGTCTACCGGATGGGGATTGTAAGCACAGGGGCTCAGGCTGTTCTCAGTGCTTAGACTGAGGATGTCATACATCTGAACCAGTGGTTCTCAGCCAGGGAGCATGTTGTCCCCTAAATTAGAACATTAGGCAAATGCTGGAAACATTTTTGTTAGTCACAACTCTTGGTTGGTTCTACTTGTACTCAGTGGATAGAAGCCAGGTATTCTTTTGTGTTAAAAAGAATTAATTTTTTTATTCATTTATAATTGGAAAAATATACATAATCATAATATAAATCTTGGTATTTTGATATCTGTGTATATTCTGCACTGGCTATTCAAATTAATTAACATATCCATTATTCATGCTTACTTTTTTTTTGTAGTAGGAACATTTAAAATTTACTCCTTTTAGCAATTTCAGGGTATCCAGTACATTTTTATTAGCAATAGTCACCATGATGTGGAAGAGGTGTCTTGAACTCATTCTTCCTAACTGAACTTATGTATCCTTTGACCAGTATCTCCCAAATCCTCACACCCCACCCCCAAGCCCAGCCTCTGGTAGCCACTTTTGTACTCTGCTTCTATGAATTCAATGTTTTAAAATGCTACCTCTCCATGAGATCATGTAGCACTTGTCTTTCTAGGATAGCTCATTTCACTCAGAATAATGTCCTCCAGGTTCATCCAGGCTGTCAAAAAAAAAAAAAAAAAAAAAACAATATTTTCTACTTTTCAAAGGCTAATTGGTCTTCTGTTGTTTATGTGTACCATAATCTCATTATGCATTAATCCACTAATGGGCACTGAAGTTGCTTCCATTTCTCAAATATTATGAAGAATGTGGCAATGAAATCTGATTTGCAGGTGTTGGTTAGACATAGAGAACTGCGTATGAGCTCTCTACATTGCACAGGTATCCCTCCACAACACAGAATTGTCTTTCCCAATTTCAGTCATGCACAGATTGAAAATTCCTGCTCTAAAGCCAGGAAAAGGAGCCTCAGCCCACTCAGACTTAAGCATCATGGGACCATAATGAGGGGGGTGATTAGGGTCTCTAAATTTTGAAAATCAAGTGATTTTGTCAACCAAATGGAACCTACTTTTAACATTAAATTATATGATTTTGTTAACTTAAAAACAGCGTTTGTCAACTGAGGAAGAGACATTAACAAACAAATGCTAACTCAAATTCTAGGTCAGTTACTTAACAGCCCTGAGATCTTAGCAAATGTTCTTCACCTCCTTGTGTCTAAATTTCAACCTCTATACAATGCACATAATAACTTGCAAAGTAGCATTAGCATTTAATAAATTGTTGAAGTTTCAAGTTTCCCTCTCAGCTAAACTTTAGGTTCCTTGTTGTCAGAGTAACAATCTAGTATCCTGGACAATGAAAAAAGACATTGTGCTGTGTGTGTGTGTGTGTGTGTGTGTGTGTGTGATGTGATGTGTTAATGACTTTAATCCCATCATTTTACCTAAACAACAGGTCCTGAAATTGACTATTTGCAGTGGGCATAGAAAGAAGTGAATGGAAACCACATTACCTCCAATGACTGAGATTTTTCCCAGCAGAGATACTGTGCCTCTGTGATACGATGTTTTCTAAGTGCAAATCAGCAAAATATCTAACTCTTTAGCAAGATGTTTCCTGAATTTTCTGTTTGTGTCTGTGACGCTATGCCCCTCTTGGCTCTCTGCTGACCCCTTTGACTGTTTTTGTTTAATCTCCTTTAATAATTTATTTTAAATATTAACATGTGCCTGAGACTCTGTTCTAAATTCTCTGTGACTTTGTTATTTATGTTATTTTAATTTTATTTTTTTTATTAGTGCATTGGTGGAGTTCATTTGACACGATCATACATGCATGGAACATAATTTATTGCATTTCAATCCAAAGTAAATCCTCTTTCCCTCCTCTTCTCTCTCTTATCCTTACTCTATTGTTCTACTTTCTATTCACTTATTGTTTTTTTTAAATATTTATTTTTTAGTTTTTGGTGGACACAACATCTTTGCTGAGGATCAAACCCGGGCTGCATGCATGCCAGGCGAGCGTGCTACCGCTTGAGCCACATCTCCAGCCTAACACTTATTGGTTTTTAATTGGTGATTTATAGGTATACATGAAGGTGAAATCACTGTGGTATATTCACATATGTACATGGCATAATTTGTCAATTTTTTTCATCAGTTGTTTTCCTTTTCCAGTTCCTCTTCCTTCCACCTTTATCTCTACTCCACTGATTTCCCTTCCGTTTCCATGGTATACTCCACTTTATGTTGTTCTTATGATGGAAAGCATCCAACCCTTGACTTTCAGAGTCTGACTTATTTCACTTAGCATAATGTTCTCCAGTTCCATTCGTTTACTAGCAAATGTCATAGTTGCATTCTTCTGTGTGTCCGAGTAAAATTCTGTGTGTATATACTACATTCTTTATTCATGTATCTGCTGGCAGACACCTGGGCTGATTCTATAACTTGGCTGTTGTGAATTGCTCTGCTATATATATTGAAGGGCCTGTGTCACTAGAGTATGCTGAATAAAGTTCTTTTGCATAGATATCAAGGAGTGGGATAGCTGGGTCATTTGGTGATTCCACTCCTAGTTTTTTGAGGAATCTCCAGATGGCTTTCCAGAGTACTTCTACTGATTTGCATTCCTAACAACTATGGACCATTATACCTTTCTCCCCACATTCCTTCTGGTATTTATTACTATTTGTAATCTTTTTTTAAGAGAGAGAGGTAGAGAGAGAGAGAGAATTTTTTAATATTTATTTTTTTAGTTTTCGGCGGGCACAACATCTTTGTATGTGGTGCTGAGGATCGAACCCGGGCGGCACACATGCCAGGAAAGCGCGCTACCGCTTAAGCCACATCCCCAGCCCCCTCTATTTGTAATCTTGATGATTATCATTCTAACTAGAGCAAGATAAAGTCTCAGTGTAGTTTTGATTTACATTTCCCTAATTAATAGGGATGTTGAACTTTTTTTTATAAGTTGGTTATTTGTGTTTCTCCTTTGAGAAGCATCTGTTGTTTATTTCATTGGTCTATTTATTAATTGGGTTATTTGTTTATTTGGTGTTAAGTTTTTTGGAGGTTTTTTAATATTCTGGATATTAATCTTCTTTCAGAGGATTATCTGGCAAAGATCTTCCATTCTGTAAGCTCTCTCTTCATCCTTTGTTTTCTTCACTTTGCAGAAATCTTTTAATTTGACGTCATCCCACTTATTAATTCTTGGTTTTATTTCTTCAGTTTTAGAGTCTTGTTAATGAAGTCAGTCCCTGTGCCAGTATGTTAGAGTTTTATCCTGTATTTTTTTTTCTATCAGGTGCAAGTTTCTAGTATAATTCCTAAGTCTCTAATCCACTTTGAATTGACTTTTGTGCAGGGTGAAAGATGGGGATCTAGTTTCATTCTTCTACTTATGGATATCCAGTTTTCCAAGCACCATTTTATAAAGGCTGTATTTTTTCCAACATAGGTTTTTTGCACCTCTGTTGGGTGTCAGATAACTGTATCTGTGTGGGTTTGTCTCTGTGACTTCTATTGTATTATATTGGTTTTCATGTCTGTTTTGATGAAAACATTATGTTGTTTTTGTAATTATAGCTCTGCAGTATACTTTGAGATCAAGTATTGTGATGCCTTCTACATTAGTGTTTTTGGTCAGTATTGCTTTGGATGTTCTGGGTCTTTTATTTTTGCAAATGAATTTTAGAACTGTTTTTTCTACTTCTTTGAAGAATGTTGTTGGTATTTTGATCGGGATTGCTTTGAATCTGTATAGTACTTTTGGTAGTAGGTTTATTTTGATAATATTAGTTCTGCCTATCAAAGAATATGGAAGGTCTTTCCACATTCTAAGGTATTCTTCATTTTTTTCTTCAGGATTCTATGTTTTCATTGTAGAGATCCTTCATCTTCTTGGTTAGATTTGTTCTCAAGTATCTTATTTTACTTTTTGAGGTTATATTAAATGGGATAGTTTTCCTGATTTCTTTCTCAGCAGTTTCATTATTGGAGAAGAAAGAGGAAAGCTATTGATTTCTGTGTGTAATTCTCACCCTTTCTCACTCATTCCTGATTAAGTCACTCCCTGAGCTGGTTCATATATATATATACAAGATTTCAAGATCTCAGCTTCCAATTATAAGAACAATATCTCCAGAACTGTATTTCTAGCTCAAACATTATTTTAGGTCCCACTGAGCATCAGCTTTTCAAAGGGAGGCAGTATTGCATCGTGGTTAGAAAATATAGACTTGAAGATAACCGGAAATGTAGTAACACTTTAACTCTGACACTTATCATAGGAAATGTGATGAATTGACCTCTATGAGCCTTCATCTATAAAGCAAAAGGAATAATACCTACATCACAAGACTTTTGTGGGGATTAATATATGAAGGGACTATTAGTGCTCTTAACATTTAGTTAGTCCATGATAGTTTTACTCAACATGGTTACCTGAAAGTTAACTGTGTGCAAGTGTAAGCTGCTTTTTCTGAGTTCTCATTTCCCAAAGGAGAAACCCTCCCTCTCTCTTAGCTTCCATATTGGAGACCTATAAAATGCTAGCTCTGATTCTATTTTGGTCCTGGCCTTTCCTCTCTATTCTCTCTGCTCTTGCTGCAGTCCAGGCTTTTATCACTCCTTACCTGGGTCACTACAACAGATTAATAGCATGTCTCTCTCCCTCCACGCTCACCACTTCCATGAATCCACACTAACAGTGTGACTCTCACTAGCCTCATTTCACTCTCGGAACAAAATGTAAAGGGTTTGGACCACTAGATTCATGGGCTGAATCTGCTTTCTCCTTCAGCTCCATCACCACCATTCCACCTGCTGAGCTCCCATCTTAATATTTTTTCTCCCTTTTAGGAAGCCTTCTCCACCATCTTCAAAGAAAAAGAATTGCCTCTGCTTCTGTGTTCCCATCCCACTCACTGTCATGTCTGTCTCAGCACTGATCACACTTTTCTCTGCTCTGTGTCTGGCTGAATGCATTGAGCTTAAACCAAGAATTTAATCAACATGTGCTTGTCAAATAAATGACTGATGAATGAATTTATCTTCTAGAATTAAAGTCAGCACCCACTGGTATCCTTGCCCTTGGTGCATAACTTTAGCACATTGTATTACCTACCTTTCCCTACTGTACTCATCGAGTTAAAGTGGAATATAATGATTTACTCATGTGTGAGCGAGGCAAAGTAGGAGTATAAAACATACATACCTACATATATGCATATACTGATACATGCATAATGGTTCCAAGTATTAAATATAGCCAGAGTAGACATTTGATAAATAGTTATTAGATTAAGTGAATTATCTTCTATATGGGCAGTCTAAAACTTCATGGAGTCATCATCAGCCAAGTGATTGTCCATAATTAAGACTTCAAAGGTGCCTTCATATTCTTTAAAGAGTGAACTCAGATACAGGGAAAATATGAGATGCATCTGAGGACCAGCCTTCAGAATTCTGTTTTATTTTGTTGTTGTTGTTGTTCACCAAAACTTGTTTGGCACAGCCTGAGGTAGTGGGAGGGCCCTACATTTTGCAGCTAGACCAGATTATGCTCAAATGGTGCCACTTACTAACTTTGTGAATATAGGCAATCACATCCAGTGGTCTCATCTATTAACTGGTAATATTAGCAGTCATCTCATACAACCTTATGTGATTTGGTTTCAGGGTTTCTTGACATCAGTACTATTGAAATTTTTAACTGTATAATTCCTTGTTGTGGGGTCACTGACCTACACATTATAGGATGCTTAATGATCAGTAAATGCCAGTACCATCCATCTACCAGGTATGATAGCTAATGTCTCTAAATATTGCCAAATGTCCTCTGGGAGAAGGGTGGGGAGTACACCTGGTTGAGAGCCAAGTTACATGTTATAGGGTATGCAGTATGCCCAGAATATGGTAGATGTTTCTATATATCTCCTTCCTCTTCATTTCTTTAATTGTGCTAATACAATTCCATGCTGTTCAGAAAAAAATAAGTATTTATGTCTAATAATGACCCCTTCCCTGTCAAAGTTTAATCTGAGATTTGTGGTGGTACATTTTGCAGCCTTATATGGCTCTTCATAACAGCTCTATGTAGAAAAAAAATTATCAGTGCAAAATGACAGTCTGAATTTTCTCATGATGAAGCTGGGACTCTAATAAGTGCTATTTGCGAAGAAAGAAAATATAAACTTCCTTTGGTTGGAGAGACAAGAGAAATAAAAGGAAAAGAAACTACAAGACTGAAATAAATTGGAGGCTGTAGGTGTCATGGCAATGCAAGTTGAGGGATGATCGATTCCCCTAGATTCTGAGTGGCACATTCTGTGCACGGAGCACTGGCTGACGTCAATCGGATTAAGTGGCCTCCACGGGAGCACTGCATGCAAGATGAGTGTGGTGCAGGCCTCAGGATTTGTCATTGCCTCCAAACGAAGTTTCTTATTTTGTAGTGAGAGGAAGGCGAGTCTGTGAATGAGCAACAAGAAGAGAAATGTTCTTGCTTAAGGGAAAGCTCTCCTGGTTTGTACAATTGTTGCAATTGCAGGTGAAATCTAAAAACACTTAACCTTTTTGCACATGCATTCATTCTGAGTAATCTGTCCAGCCAAATGATGTACTTTTGGGGGGGATCAAGGGTGTATAAGCTCCCTTAGCTCCATTTTATTAAGATATATGTTCAGGTAAAGCAGAAGGTCAGAGTTTATTAATAGATGTTTAACTTATTCTAAATTAATCATTTAAGTGAAATAATGTATCAGAAGGGCTTACAATGGTGTCTGACATAATAAATCCAATACAATTGTCAACCATTTTATTACCATTACTGCTACTTCTACTTTCAGTTTTTACTATACATTATCTTTTATGGGTCATTTGAGGAAAAATTTCTAAAACTCCAGGATGGATTAAGGTCCTTTCTTCTGTGATTCCACAGATATGTTATTCCAGTCCTAAGTTATTTTTTTCTATTAAAATTATCTGCATAGATGTTTCTTTTTTATTGGGAGGTCCTTTTTCGATGCAGGATTTTATATCTGTTTTTGAATATCTAACATGAATGCATTACTTGGTTCACCTATGTAAACACATAATTTTCTAGAGTTTTTTAGATCTAGGACTGAACTGGGAAAGCGTATAGGCTAGTTAGTGAAGAGGAAAAATTACTTCCCCTTTCTGGAAGCTTAAGATATTTTTCTAACTCTCCATATGGACCCTCTGCCTTTAATCATGGGGCTACTTAAGCAGGCACATGCTTGGAATAAAAAGAGTTTATAAGCCATTTACCAGAGAAGATCCTCAACCCTCAAATGCAAGTGTGTACAAATACACAGGTATTTAGTTATAATTCAGTATAGCTCCTATTTCAACCCTCATCTTCCTGGGCTGAAATGTATTTCAAATCACTCCTTCCTGGGATGTATCATTTTTTCAACAGGTGTAATTCCAGGGTTTTATAGGAGATGAAAACTAATATGATTTTAAAAATACCAGAGCTAATATATAGTTTTAAAATATTACTAGATATATAATATATATAAGTCATCACTGAAATGTCCATGTCCTAGTTGATGGCTTGCACCGCTTCTGGGTCACTCTGGGTCTAAGGGCTTTGTCTGTGAGGCTTTTGTAACCATCTGCCTCAGTTGACCTATTTCCTCTCAGAACTTACTGCCTTCTAAGAAAGCTACTGATTTGGTATTGCCCTTCTTCTCATTGTCTTCCTCTCCAATGTCAGTCTGGAAGGGAGTATTTCAACCTATTCCTAGCTCATACACTGGTGTCATGTGTGTACAATTTATAAATGCAGATAAAAATGTATGCACGTATACTCATATCTATGTATGTGTGTATATGAAATGAAAGTTAAGAATGTACTTTTTCTACATTACTTACCTCTATTATATTATCTCTAGTATTACCTCTATTATATTTTATTATTGATGACAGACATCCACAAGACTGATTTTCTGAGCACTAATGCATCGTGATCTAGTATATGATAAACACTTGGTTGTGTGACCATCCTGTTTTCACTGATGAAATGGACTGTTGAAGGAATGGATGAATTCTTTTAAGCTTTCAGGTCAGAAAGTCAGCGATCCATTAAACCATGCAATTGGAAGGATTTTGTTGCAGAGGATTATATTAACTCCTATTAAGTCCTATGTTTATAAGAGTGTGTGTTTGGAATAAAAAGTAAATTTAATAGCCTAATAATTTATTTTGGACAAGTGCTCCCAATTTCATACCCTTACTTTGATATAGGTATTATTGTCTCTGTTTTATTGACACAAAAAATGAAGCAAGCAAGAAGTTTTGAGAGATTTTATATCCTCAGTGATATCCAGCTAGTAAATAAAGAAGTGGACAGAAATCCATATCCTGAAATTCCTAACCTCATTCATTGTATATTATTTCACTTTGCCTGTGCAAAAACTTTCAAGTTTATTAAATGATTTTTACAAGCCAAATACCATTCCAAGATCATTGCATGTAGTGACTTGTTTAATCCTTACTGCAGCCCTGTAAAAGGTAAGTACTGCTATTTTTCCCATGTTATAGAGGAGAAAACTAAGAAAAAAATAGGTTAAACCACTTGCTTAGCAACACACTGTTCATAAAAGATGGAGAAAGGATCCAAACACAGATGGCTCAATAGAACCTTAGGGAAGGGGCCTGTAAGAGAGGAATATTTATTTATTGGGCCAAAATAAAGAGAAAACTTTTAACTATCTTGTATAAATTTTAATGTCTACTTTTGGTTATTAATATATATTTCCTGGCTTTACTTAAGTGTATGTGTGTGTGTGTAATATATATTACACACACATATATAAGCATAAATATATATAAATCTATATGTATATATAAAAATACGTATGCATAAATAAGTGTGTATATGTATAATCTATATAATTAAAAAGTAAGTTAAAAAACAAGAAAGGAAAAATAATGGTCGGAAAAAATAACATATAACTATTACATAAGAGTCATGATGAAAAGGCTTTGACCTTGTTCACTTGGGACACAGGGAGTGATTTAGTGGTTATGTTCCCAGAATATACTGTATTTTTTATTCATGGGATTTATTAAGTAAAATAAACTTTTATTTTAATCTAGCATGAGAAAGTGATTCAGTTTATAATAATGTTTGATTAAGATCAAAGAATATTATAAAACTGCTCCAAGGGTTTTGTAGTACTGTAGCCATATTAGGATTAAACTTAAGTATTTAAAGTTTGAAAACCAATACATGATTGATAATATGGGAATGCTGTGGGTCTGATTGTTAACAAAGGCTACATTGACTTAGGAGACTTTAGGTGGGAAATGGATCATATTATTATTATTCAGGTGCCTTTAGATGGAGAGTTCATGATTAATGCTGTGGATCTAGTATAGTAGCAGCAAGTCTTATTGAATCTTTTTTTTTTCTTTTGTCACCAACATACATATGCCAGTGATACAATATTATTTGTGAATTTTGATTCTGAAACATTAAACTATTTTCTAAGAAATAAAGTATAGCAATAATTTATAATCCAAACCAGGAAAAATTTGAAAGTGAAAGACAGTTATTAATTCTACTGTTAGAATAAGCACAGAATGAGACTTCCCTAGGAAAACTGAGATATAAAGTCACAGGGAGAACATTCACCCAGTCTGGTTGCTAAAATGCTGAAGTACAAAATTCCTATTGTCCTAAATTCCCTAACTGCTTCTCCTTGCCTTCTGAACCACTTCTGTCTCACCCTTTGAAACCACTTAACCAACTCATTATCTAGCAAATGAAGGTACTAAAACTGATCTTTTATAGCACTATAGCACTACTGCGTAGGGGTTTTAGTATCCAGGAATAAGGCAAACATATTCTCAGTTTGTGCTCTGATAATATTATTAATATTGACTTCTTCTTGTCAAAAAATGTGCTAAATGGGATTATTTAATTTATTTATTGACCGTCCTATCTGTAGAACTTTCTAAACAAATGCTACAATCCTATTTGGAACAAGAAAACAGAATGTGAACTTTTTTCAAGATCCCAAATCCACCTAGCTAAATAATGTAATAGGTACTCAAATTGTAAAATATGGCATATAATAATAGCCTCCCGGTGTGACTGGTGTCCTATGCAGCTTTACTCTGAAATACAAAGTGATTTGCCTGCAAGCTGTGGACTCCTTTGATTGAAGATGAGTCAGATAGTCCATTGGGCAAAGACAAGAGGATGTATATTTCTGCATTTCCTGTGCATATTCCTTTCTCCAGAAACAGCCTTTGGTCTTATTAATTATTTCAGATACTTTCTAAATTGACATGTTATTGGCATCTTGGCACTTAAAATTTTGTTTATCTTAAAATAAGAAGATATCCCAAACCACCTATGTATAAATATCTTATCAATGCCACATTAAGAGTGGCGTTCTTCTGGAAGCTATAACTGATTATAAAAGACTAAGTTTGCTCATTCATAGACTCTCTCATTAATTAAATATGTATGAGAACCTTTTATGTGCCAAATACTGTCCCAAGCACTTGGAACAGATCAGTGAGTAAAATATACCAAGAAAATTCTTTGGGAAAGAAATTTTTAATTTAAAATAAGGTAATGAAGGCAGTCCTAAAAGATTTGAAGGAAGTAAGAAATCTGCCTTTGCAGATACTTTGAGGAAAAGGATTTCGTTTAGCAGGAGTAAGACACATAAAGGTTCTGAGGTTCTAAGGAAAGGGTTTGGCGAACCACTTAAAGAACAATAAGGAAGTGAGCATGGCTGAAACAGAGCAAACAGGGGAGAAAGGAACAGGAGATGAAGTCAGATGAGCAGGGAAAACCGAGCCAGAGAGTGTAGTCACATGGGCCACCCAAATCATCCTGGCTTTAATCCCACTTTGAGAAGTGGGATCCCTTGGGTGATTTTATGCATATGTTACTTTATATGACTCACATTTTATAAGGCATACTTTGGATTAGGAACAAATTATAAGGATATACATTTGGAGCCCATGGTAGTAATCCAGGAGAGAGAGAAAGATGATGGAAAATCAATCTAGGCGCAGTGGAGATGGTAACAGTTGGCAATATTTACCCAGTATTTTACTTGTAAAATACTGGGTAAACATTGAGAAACAAGATTTCTTGAGGAACGTGAAGTGTTGGGTAGACGAACGAAGGGAAAATTCAGGATGGTTCCAATGCATTTCTTACTTGCTTTGTTAACCTACTAGAAGGAGACAGCTCCCATTAGTGGATATGAAGAACATGGTGGGTGGATAAAGACTGGATAATTAGGACTGAAGAGAAGTTGGCTAAGTTTATAGATATCTTTTGAACAGCAAATGTCTCTGCCCTGTTGGCAAACAAGTGTGTAAGTCAAGAGTTCATATCTTGTTTAGTATTATTGTGCAAAAAACTGTCTTTCATACAGGGCATATAAAATTACAGAAGGCACCATCTCTGCCCCTTTGGATCTTGGGACCTCACCTTCACAGCTACATTCCTCAAAAGCATAGTTTATTCTTGATTCCTCTTCTTCACCATAAATCCTACTCTTCAACTCACTGCAGTCAGTCTTCTTCCTTCACTGGTTCTCTGAAACTAATCTTTTTAATGTTAACATAATATAGACAATGTCACTCTAAAAACTCTTAGTTCTTATATTACTTCACCCTCGTGTGGCATGTGGCACCTGTCAAATATTTTATCCTTCTTGAAATTGTTTTTTTTACTGAATTCATGAGTAAACTCTGCCTCTATTCCCTTCCCACCTTGCTATTTCTTGAAGGGTAGTATTCCGCTTATGCTTCAACTATTGCTGTAGTCTCAAGTTATGGCGTTAGCCCTCAAGTGAGCTAATTCAACATGATCTCTCTGAGAAATCGAACTTTTATAGCTTCAACTCTCACTAAATATGCTGATTATACTAAAATGCCTTTACTGTAGTCTTTTCTCTTTAACTATATACTAATTCAAATAACTCATTGCTGGGTATCTTCAATGGTTTGTCCTATAAAACCTTCAAAGGTAACCCACTCTCTATCTCCACATTGCTACACACACACACACACACACACACACACACACACACACACACATTTTATCCCTTAGTTAATGATTTTTCCTTCCCATGCTATCCCTCAAGCCAGATATCTTAAAATTATCCTGATCCCTCTTCACCCCACCTAATAAGGTCAACAAAAGATCTCTCCCCTTTATTCCATTCCCATCTATAGATTTCCTGTTATATTACATGTTAATTAACTGATACAGTAATGCAGATATGAAGCTATGTTTGTTTGCTTTTCTGATTGACTGTCTTTAAGTTGATGGCCTCACCAGTGGTGGCCATTTGACATAACTCTTCTCTTGCCCCAAGGAGAGTGGATCAGAAGAACCAAAGATCCAAACACTTTACTTTTAAAGTTCAAAAGCAGTCCTGTAATAAAGAGGAACAATTTTTAAAGAATAATTAATGAGTCTCTTCTTACTCATTTTAGAATTAATAAATCATCTCTGAGCTGGAAGCAAGATTTAGAGAAAAGAATAAAAGAACATGATTGCTATGTTTTCTGTAATTTACTTTAAAAGACTGTAAAAATTAGTACTTTTCAAATAATTTTACCTCCATCCATAATTTGAAGAATGTTGTTTATTGAAGTTTGACATACACACACACGCACACACACGCACACACACGTGTTCATACGTGTACATGTAATGGGTGTAAAATTTTAACAGAAATATTTAGCTTTTCTATGTCTGAGAATAATGATATTTTTTATATTATATATAGTTTTTTAAAAATGCTGCTCTTGACGCATGACATTATTTTCTTTTCTCATTTATGGGTCACTGAGACCTGAAGTTTGGAAATCACAGATACACAGAATGACATTGATTTGTGTCTAAGTAAATTTTAATCTACAATCCATGGCAGCTGGTTAACATTTGAATCATCCTAATCATTTGTCTACTCTCCAGGTTTTGTTGATTAGCACAAAAAGAATGCTTACCAGGGGTCCATGCTCCTAAAACTTCATGATGAGTGTTTTTAAAAATTCCTAGAAATGTACTAGCATAATGGGTAATTAGACTAAAGGGTGTTAGAAATAAATTTTCTGTGTTGAAATAAATGGTATTCAGAAGTTGAGATTGATAAAAATCTTAAACAGGCATGTCATCTCTTACATAAATAAACATTAAAACCTTCTAATTCCATCAACCACAATTTGGAATTGTATATTAGATCTAAAAGACCATCCTTCTTCAGATTTATTCCCTTTCTGCTTAGCACAAAATTATCCTGTTTGATCTAACTAAAAGTGTATCTGATCCTGTCATAGAATCATTTCTGTTATAGTAAACCTTTTATTCAAGGAAACTATTAGAGAGATAAGAAGGACAATGGTCAGAAAATATCAAACTTCCAAAGAAGTAGTATAAATGTCTTTGGACCTGTTTTCTAAGAAATGTTCATAACTATTGAAGACTTTATCTTACACTAGGTCATATCAAAACAAAATCCTTAGTAGTGAGTAAGGTGAGGGAGCAAGAGCCTCCCCTTTTCAAATCATCAGAATATTCTGATAATACCAAAAAGCAAAACTGTAACATAAATGGTAACATTTGCCTATGTCAGTTTAAAGTAGTTTGTGGGTGTTTGAGAAATACTACAAGTTGTTAAGCAAGTTATTACTCAAAGTCACAAAGCAAAAAAGGGGCTATGTCTATACTGAAGCTTAGTCTGACTTCAAATGCCATCCTCCAAACTTCCTCCTGCTACTGCCACATTAGTCAAAACTGCATACTACATAAAAACAAACCAGTGGACCTCCCAAAGGAGGAGGACAAGCCAGCCAAGTTACTCTTACTTATATTCTGCAGTATATGGAAGAAGTTATTTGTAACACTGTCTTCCCAAAAGAAGTTTAACAAAGACATTTCAAAGGCATTATCAGGTAGAGAGAAAGAGAAGGAAAAAAAAAGACTATTTGAAGTAAAATTATATAATATTGTTGTGGGATAAAAAAGCATATCTTTTCAATTCATAATAATTTTAAAACCTTTACAGCATTATAGTACATCAAGATTTTATCCTTTAATTAATTCTCAACCAATGGGATTCTTCCTGCTTGTGTTTATCTTAATAGATATTGCAGAATAAGTTTAGTATTAGTATAGAAATAAAGGAATTGATTCTTTCTGATTATGATAATTGTTATTCAGAGTTGGAAGTAAATTAATCTCTTTGCAAACTCAGTAGCCCCTTTATGAAAACCTTATTTCATTGCAAAACTTATTTCTCGTTTTTGGCTTATATGTAATTATTTAATTTATGAAAATTTATGAATGACCTGGTCTAATCTTAATTATTGATGTCTAAACAGATGTCCATATTTAATGGTTATATTCTCATATCCATGGAAGTCAAATCATGGGCAATTTCACCATCACCTTATTCCATAGAGGCCATTATTACATCCAAGCTTTATTCACCAAAGCAAGTCAAATGATAAGGCCACTTTGAATTACATAAGCTAACACATTCACTCTACAAACTCTCATAAGTACACTCACATTAACATTCATTCCTATGTAAGTGTTATATTATTTTGCCTGTCACTTGTCCTTATCACTTATTGACACATATTCATTAATTTATGTTGATATAAAATAGAAAATTAGTACACTTCTTTTGTAGTACATTTCCTCAGATTTTGTACTGGTCCCTTTGACTTGTACTGAGATTTTACCTTAGCCTTGGTTCCAATAGCAATGCAATATGATAGGAGAAGGTCTTGGTGAGGATCAGCACCACTTGCAAAACAACTGCTCCAGACAAGATTAAAATAGAATCTTAAAAGTAGGGAAAAGTAATTCCTTCAGGTACATGATGACAGACCTCTTCCTCAGGAAAGGAGAGCTTTGAGTAACTCGGGTGTTCATGATTTTCAGCTGTATATGATTCCAACAAGATATTATGATTCTAAGTCTCAGGGTCCCACTCCTTCCTATACAGTGCTCTCTTTTGTAAATAAACAACTTTTGAGGCTGTGAAATTAATTTACTATTATTTACTCTTATTACTAATATAATTTACTATTATTATTTCACAAGCCATACAATTGGACTATGTGTCTCATTATCAATGTGGTCTGCCTCATACCTACAATAAAAAATGGAGTCTCTAGGACCACCATAGGAACACTCTGGTTCTGTGATTTTGACTTGAGCTGAGAGTTTAAAGAATGAAGCCTGTCATTGTTCTTGTAAGTTCTCCATTGTGTGTTAATAAGATCCATACACACTGTCATAGTCTTTTTAGTAATTACCCCTGCCTTAGTGATCAATCACAGCAACTTCTTGATATGCCAATGCATACACTTACTTTTGCTGAGATTTTAAAATACAAAACTGAGATGAAACTATGAATTAAGATAGCATCTCATGACATGGGATATAAGTTTGGTAGCTTTAAAACATGTCTAAAAATTCTTTCACACCCTTTTGTATAGAGAGATGTGGTTTGAGAACCCATAGCTTAAGTCTTTGTTAAAGTAAATTACATATTTGTAACCAATAAAATTCTGGAGAACTGATCTTATACGGCTTAAGGGTTAGGAAAGGACAAGCCAAAATGTTTGTACCTGCCTTTCTTGGTAATTGATTAACTTTTTGATTTTTGTATGTCTCAGAGAAAACAGTGTTTAATTCTACCAACCAATGTATTTCTTCATCTAATATAATGCTTGGATTGGAGTGTTGAGTCAGTTTATCCAGGAGTTGAATTGGGTTAGAATTTTGTTAACATAATCCCAGGGTACCATGGGCCTCAAAATCCAGACTACTGTTGTTAATTGCTTAAGATAGGAACTAAGTCCAAGAGTGGCTTTTGGCAGCAATTGTGCTCCATTTTTTGTCCTTAGTCTCTGCCTATCCAAGCTATGGACAAGGTAGGCCTTCATGCTCTTGCACTGCCCCCAGCAGCAGAATGCTGCAGCTTAGGTCCAGTATAACTGGGAATTTCTCCTTTCATCCATCCCAATTTCTAGGTTGGCTCTGTGTGCTTAGTCCACTGGTGGTGGAGATATTTATCAATCCTGCTTCTCTCCGGTGTGGCAACCAACTGCCTTGGAAATATTTGGTCTTATGTGGGCTTTTTCTGCACCAATGCCAGCAGCAGCAGATCTGTGCTTTGCTAGATATTAGACAGATGAAGAATTCCTGGTCCACACTCCCTCCCCAAGCAGAAAATTCTGTTTTCTACCTTATCTACAATATACCATGAATCATCCATGGGACATGAATGAGTTTGTGCCTGTTTCCCAGGAGCATATTGCGTTTTCTTTGTAGGAGGGAAGAGTCCAGAGAAGTAAGTGGAGGGTGTCTTTCCCTCAGCAGCTGCTGATTACATCACCTTTTTCCAGACTTATATCACCAAGGGGATATTTTCAGGTCCCTGACCCTTCACCCAGTCTTTCTGATGAGCACCTCATGGAGACCCAAGAAAAATAGTTGGTGCATTAAATCAAACATTGTGTGTTTGTACTAACTCTGGCTCACACTTAGCTTTTAAAAATTTATTAAAATTTTATCTTATTTCCTTTTTTTTCTGATTATATGTTGACCATGTGGTATGTACAAGTGAGCCAGATTAAGAGTACAATCTTTCTATGGAAGGGCTTGTTTCTTTATTTTTTAAGTTCCAGATTTATATGAGTACATATTCCCTCCAATTTTTCTATATTTGAGTAGCAAAGCAAGTCTAGAGAATAAGTATAAACTAAAAACCATGCAAAGAAACTATACGTTCATTTAGGCACCAATTTAAAAAAAAACAATCAATAAATAGAAGGAAGACAAGTAAACTATAGGAAGGGGAGAGAAAATGAAGGTACCCAGGATGGTAATGCAGCAAATTACATTCCATGCATGTATGTCAAAATGAACCCCACTCTTATGTATAACTATAATACACTAATAAAATAAAAACAAAGAATGTTTTGGTGAAGAATATATTTTATAAAAGTTTATTGTAGCATTCTAAGTGGTCATTTAATATGTGCTTACATTTTTCTCAGATAAATTTTATTTTCCAACAGTTTTAGATTCACAGAAAAAATGAAAATATCTTGAGAATTCCAACAGACCCCAAAATAGAGATTTCCCATATGATCAAGCTAATTTTCCTAGTTTTCAACATCTTATATTTGTTTGATATACTTGTTACAATAATGAACAAATATTGATATATTATTAATAACTTAAGTACATGTTTTTTTTTAGTTTTCTTTATTTTTTTAACCTAATGGCCTCTTTCAATTCTCCCATCCTGAATCCCACATTACATTTAGTCATAATGTCTCATTCATTTACTCTTGTCTGTGACATTTTTTTTTCAGACTCACCTTCTTTCTGATGAACTTGATATTTTTTGAAAACTGATAGTCAAGCTTTTTTCTAGCCTGTCCCCCAGTTGGTATTTGTCTTGTGTTTTTCTTAAGATAAGCAGGGTTGTCTTTTGAAGGAAGACTGCAGAGTTAAATGCCTCACATCATATTCAAGTATGGACTTTCATATGTTATTGTTGATATTAACTCTGATCATATGACTAAGGGAGTATTTGCCAGGAATAAAGACTTTTTCCATTTTTCCTTGTATTTCTTTTTTTATGTGGAAGTCAGTATGTGCAGCCTGCACTTAAGAAGTAGAGTTATGTTCACCTCTTTGAGGGCAGAGTGTCTGTATAAAGGTTTTGGAATTCTTTTCAGGTCTATTCTCCCCAATTTACTTATTTCTTTTATTATTGGTTGGTATTAATATCTGATACTGGTCTTAGTATATCAAAACTGCTTTCATATTTTGGGTTAAAAACCAAGTACTACTTTATTTTGTTGATTAATGTGCTCCAGCTTTGGCCAGTAGGAACTCTTTCTTTGTCATGTCCCTTTGACATACCCCCATTATTTTATGTGTGTGAACACATAAATTTAGCACTTCCTACTTTTGGTCACCACAGGATGTTGCAGGCTCATATTTTATATTCTTTACTCCAGGCTTAAAGCAGCCATTCCTCCAAGGATTTTTGGATACCTTTATGGGAGCCTAGAAATCAAGTTCTGAGTGCTGAGCTATGCTTGTTGCTACTGAGTTATCATCGCTTCTAGGTCTTACTTGACAAAACAACAAAATATATGTGTGTGTACTAATAAGTGTAAATAGACATATCTATTAATATTCATATATGCAACCATCCATATCTATATTAAGCTGGAACATGAGTTCAAACTGATGTCATCAACTTTAATTCATTAACTCATAGATCATTCTATATTTTTGTCCTTTCATATCCCTAAATAATCCAACCATGATAAACTTGTCTCCCACATTTGTCATACACTTACATAACTGTTCAATTCTAGCCCATTTATAGCAATATCAGAATGATTAACCAGTATTCCTGTAGAAGATACTTTATCAACTAGAGCACTGCTCTATGTACACTTCCTCTTGCCTTTAGTTGTACAGTTTTCTCCTGTTACTATTTAAGTCAGCACCTTTCCCTCTACCTCTTTAGTGAAGTGTTTTCATAAACATAGACTTCTCCATCAGGCAGAAAAAAACAACTGTTAGAAATTGGGAAGCTGGGATATAAATGATGAGAAATATAGTTCCAATTAGAGTTAGAGTCAAGGAATAACTTGGATGACAATCCCAGTTTTATTACTAAAAATGTTTTTCCGTTATAGCTCATGCAGTAACTGAGTGACTGTCACTGTGTCTTATACATAGTAGGCTATCAAAAGCTATTGACTTTTATTTGGGCTTTCTGTCTCTCTATAAAATTGTCTCCACCTATTAAAATGGAAAGTGTATTAAAATTTACACCTAAGGTGTTATAATCTAGTAATTATGTTGTAAGCTTAATTCTACTAGTCTATGGGAATTGCCTAATTTTACTTGACTAACTTTACTAAAAATATTTCTGACATTTCTTTTCTATTTGACATATGTATGGTTCCTAGATAAATCCTTACCTGTATGCATCATTTTTATCTTCACAGCAACTTTAAGCTTTGGAAATTTTATTATATCCATTTTACAGATGAAATAACTGAGGCTCAGTATTGATACTGTCTAGAGTTCAGTAGCTAATAACTGATGGATATGGAATTAAAATGAAGGCATTTTGACTCTATAGCATGCACTTTAATCACTATGAGTCCAGTCTGTAAGTGATAATAATGATCAGCTTCTGAGCACGCTAAGTATTTTACATGCAGTATCTTCTTTAACCTCACAAGAACCCTGTGAGAACACTAGCTTAAGGAGATCAAATAAATTGTCCAGGGTCACAGAATAAGTAAGTTTCAGAGCCAGGATTCGGTCAGAAGTCTTTTTAATTTCTAAATCATGCTCATAATGACTACTAAATGCTGACTATTTCTTCATATATAAGGATAAGCTAAGAATTATTGAAATTGAATGATTGACCTGCATCCACACAGCTAGTTAATAACAGGAATAGGACTAATAAATATTCCATCTCTGGATGTCTTGTCCAACAAACTTTCAATTATTCCTCTATCAGTTTTCTATTTTCATTGCTCTTAATTGGTGCTCATTAGTTGTGAAATTCAGAGAGACATTCTCCAAGTCATATTTTGGTGATCATACTTTAGAAGGGCTTCCTCACAAGTCATGATATCTGTTACAGTCCACTATCCAGAAGACAATAGTCATTACCACCTCTACTGGCCATGACAGCTCAAAATTACAAACTGATAAATTTCTAAAAGGCCAAAGACATACTTGGAGAATGCATACATAGCCCCAAAGTTGTCATCTTAAGTTAATTCTCTAGCCTATTGCTTGTAACAAAATTATTTCTTTGAAGTACTCTTAAGTTTAAATTTCATTTATGAACATACTTTATTCTCACTGAAAAATTTACTTAAATGATGATTTTCTAAATTTATTCTGTAGAATATTAGATATTTCACTAAAGAGAAGATTCAGAATTAAATGTATTTGAAAAGTACAGTACATAATAATTTGTTACAGACTGATAATACCCATTGGAAGGCTAACAGGTTTGAGAAACCTGAACACAAAGATACTTACTTCTATTTATTCAACCTGGTGCTTTCCAAACTTCTGACCACAGAATCTTTAGTGCTATCACTGTTGCTATACAAAACCTAGTGGTTCATGGATCTAGTATTGTATCCAAGTATTTTATGAACTTCAATGTGCTAGAATTAGCAAAAGCCTAATTTATGTGTAGATCTTAATTCAGTAGGCATAGAGTACACTAATTCTGTACATTTAATAAAGTCTCTGGTGATGTTGCTGCAATGGATCCTTTAAGTAGCAAAGTCCAATAGAAAATATTTTGGACTAGTGCTATAAAACATTCCCAAATTAATTAATATGTTCCATTATGCAATAGAGTAAAAACCTGAAGTGTCTTTAGTGCAGCTAAGTTATAAAAGGTTTGGCTTTCACCAAATGCCATGATTCAGAAAAATGGCAGAGGATGTGGCCACCCACAGAAGTATGACATTGGGAAGGTGTATTATAATTCAAAATTAAATGTATTGTATCAATCAAATCAAGTTAGCAATCTCAGTGTTACATTTTAAATGATTTGGTACCTTGATAAGAGATCTGGAGAAAATATACACGTAGAAATTTATAACATTTTAACAACATCTTAATAGCATTCTTTTTTGGGGGGGTCAAGGGGGCTGGAGATTGAACCTAGGGGTGCTTTACCACTGAGCTACATCCCCAGCCCTTTTTATTTTTTTATTTTGAGAGACAGAAGCTTGTTAAGTTGCTGAAGCTGGGCTGGAATTTACAATCCTCCTGCCTCCACCTCCCAAGTCACTAGGATTATAGGCATGCGCCACCGTACCTGGCCCAGTAGCATTCTTAATATTAGATTATAGAAAAATATTTGATAAAAAATATTTTGACATATTATTTTATTTAATACTGAAATCAGACTAGATACATCCTAAGATTGTCTTAGCTCTTGCATTTTAGGTGTATCATCATTTTGGATTAATTTTTCACATGATCTGAAGTAGGAATATAACTTCATCTGTTTAAAAAAGTGCATATCCACTAACTGATTTTTTAAATATATAAATAATGGATGGAATTTTCAACAAATAATATTGGCTTGAGCAGCTGGTCTTCCACAGACAAAAAATGAACCTCATCCTTAATTGTATACCTTATATAAAAATTAACTCACAATGTATTATGGACTTAATGTAAATAGTGAAACAAAAATAGCTTTTAGAAAGAAAATATGAGAGAATTTTTGGTATGTTTAACTAAGCAGGGAACTCTTATACATGACAGAAAACATATCAATTAAAGTAAAAAATGTTAACCTGGGTCTCATCAAAATTATGAATTTTTGTGCTGTGAAAGAACCTGCTAAGAGTGTGATGTCTGAAGACTGGGATAAAATATTTGCAAATCATGTATGTGACAATTAATGTCTAGCAAAATATAAAGACCATGCAAAACTCAACAATAAAAGTAAAAACAATGCAATTAGATAATGGGTGCAATACCTGACAGACATTTCATGGTAGAGGTTATATGGATAGCAAATAAACATATGAAAGGCTGTTCAGCATCATTAGCCACTAGGAAAATGTAAATTTAAACCATAATGAGATAGCACTATAAACTTATCAAAAGGGCAAAATAAACAACAATAATAACACCAAAAGGTGATGAGGATACAGGAAGACTGTTTCATACTGTTGGTGGGAATGTGAAATGCAACATTCATTACAGAAAATTATTTGGCAGATTTTTTCTAAAACCAAATATGCAACCACTCTAAAGCCCAGCAATTACACTTCAGTTCATTTATCCCAGAGAAATGAAAACTTGCACTCTTACAAAATCCTCTGCAGGAATGTTCATAACATTCTAAAGGAATAGCAAAATACTGCAAATAACCCAGATATCTTTCAAAGTGAGAAAGGTTAATTAGTCCAGGATATAGCCATAGCATGGAATTCTACTTAATAATAAAAGCAACAATGCTGATATCAAAATTAATTGATTTCCAAGGAATTATAGTGAGTATATAAAAAAGAACTGCAAATTATTACATACCATATGATTCTACTTATATAACATTAATAAAATGAAAAAAACTTATAAAGTAGATTAGTGGTTGCTAGAGATTATGAATGAAAGAAGAAGACAAGAACTGGGCAAAGCTATAAAATTGTAATGCAGTGATGAAACTATTCTTTATTTTAAATGTGGTGATGGTTACCTGAATATGCATATGTAATAAAACTGCATAGAACTAAATACACACAAACAAACACATAAGTGCATGCATGTAAATCTAGTGAAATACAAAAAGATCAGTGGCTTATATCAATGCCAATTTCCTGGTAATGATCTTGAAGTATATTTAATGGTAATATTATCATTGGGGGAAATGGATAAGACATATATGGATCACTCTGTATTATGTCTTACAATTTCAAGTGAAACTGTTTATCAAAAGAAGTTTAATTTTTAAAAAATTCCCTATCTGGTATTTTTGATCCTGAAATAGATAATTGCAAGGGGTTTCAAAGTTCTCCTATTCATGAGTGAGATTAAAGAGACAATAGAGATAGAGTATCTCATTCTCTCTGAAGGTAGAATAAACTATTTTAATTTTGGTATGAAGACATACAAAATACCACTGAATAGGTCCCATATAGTCGAATCACCTCAAAGCAACCAGTTAAATATTCTAAAATATAATCTTGGGCAAGTCTATCCTATATTGAGAAATCCCTATTGTTTTCCAAAGGCACTTAGAATAAAAATCAATTTATTTCTATCATTTATAATATACTACATGATGTGGCTTCCACATAAACTCTGATCTCATTACTTTTTATTCCTTGTATTAGTTTTCTATTGCTATTCAACAAGCTACCCCAAAGTTCAGCATCTTTTATTTATTTTTAATTTTTTTAAATATTTTCCTAGTAGTAGATAGACATAATACCTTTGTTTTATTTATTTATTTTATGTGATGCTGAGGATCGAACCCAGTGCCTGGCACGTGCTAGGCCATTCTGCCATTGAGCTACAACACCAGCCCCAAGTTTAGCATCTTAAAAAAATGCTTTAAAAAATTAATAGTACATTATTATTATATGTAAAGTGGGACTCATTGTGACCTATTTGTACATACAAATAACATTGTTTGATCAATTCCATCCCTAGTACCTTTCCTTTCTTTCCCTCCTTCCTCTTCCTAATCCTGTTCCTTTACTCTGCTGGTCTCCCTTCCTTCTTCGTGAGATCTCCTTCCCAGATTTTTTTTTTCTCTCTAGCCTGCACATATGGAGAAAAAAACATATGATTTTTAACCTCTGAGTTTGACTTATTTCATTTAGCATGAAGTTCTCAAGTTCCTGCAATTGACATAAAATTTTGTACCTTAAAGCCTTCATCTTCTGCAGGTGCAGTGGTGCACGCCTGTAATCTCAGCGGCTCTGGAGCTGAGGCACTAAGCAACTCAGTGAGACCTGTCTCTAAATAAAATACAAAATCGGGCTGGGGATGCGGCTGAGTGGTTGAGTGTCCCAGTACCAAAAAAAAAGTAATAATAAAATAAACCAAAAAATAAGCCTTCATCTTTTTGTTTTATTCATTCACTATTTCCTCATATTTATTGGTACATAATAATTGTACATAATGGTGGGATTCCTTGTTTTTTTTTTTTTTAATGGCTGAGTAAAACTCTATCATGTACATGTGTCACATTTTCTTTATTCATTCATCTGTTTGTGGACACCTAGGCCAGTTCCATAACTTGACCATTGTGCCTTGAGCTGCTACAAACCTGGGTATGTGTCACTGTAATATGTTGACTTTAATTATTTTGTATAAATACCGAGGAGTGGTATGGCTGGGTCAGATGGTGGTTGTATTCTTAATCTTTTGACAAAAATCCATACTGATTTCTAATAAAAATGTCTATTTAGTTTATTTGCCAATTTTTATTGGATTTTTGGTGCTTTTTGTTGTTGTTAACTTTTTTGAGGTTTTTATGTATTTTGAGTATTAATTCTCTGTCAAAAGAGTACTGTTCAAGATTTTCTCCCATTCTGTAGGTTCTCTCTTCACATTCGTGTTTCCTTTGCTGTGTAGAACATTTTCAATGATGGAATCCCACTTATAGTTCTTAGTATTATTTTCTGACCATTAGGATCACTATTGAGGAAGTCATTGCCTACTTCTAGGTGTAGGAATGTTGCCTCTGTTTTCTTCTAGCAGTTGCAAAGTTTCTCATTTAATTCCTACCTCTTTGATCCATAGTGAGTTGATTTTTGTGCCGAGTGAGAGACAGGAATGTAATTTCATTTTTTTACATATGGATATCCAAAACAATAGATCTTAATTAGTAATTTCTGTAAGGTTAAGAATCTGGGCACAATTTTGCTGGATCCTCTTCCTTGAGATTTTTCCCAAGGCTATATACAGTCAAGGTGTCCTTCAGTATCATAGGCAGGCTCAATTGGGGAAAAGTCTGCTTCCACACCACTTCCTTAGTTTGGGGGAAGATTCAGTTCCACAAGGGCTGTTACACAGACAGCTTCAGTTCCCTACCACATAGGCCTTTCCATCATGTTCACAAGACCAACAAGACACACACACAGAGGAAATCTGCTAGCAAGACAAAAGTCATAATCTTTTGTGTCTTAAGTAGAGAAGAGATGTTCCTCAATATTGCTGTATCTTATTGGCAAAAAGCAAGTTACTCAAAGGAAAGGCATTACACTGGATCCTAAGTAACAAGAGATGGTGATCTCCAAAGGGAATAGTAGAGCCAATCTTTTATACTGGTCTTCTTGCTACTCACTCTGTGTCTGATCCAAGATTCTTATAAAGCTGATATCCTGTTATCTCCTAGGTCACAATGCAGTCAGAGTTAAGAGTTGAGAAGGTTCAAAATGTAGAGGCAAGCTGCAAGTGGATGCATATAGGCAGCTGGTAAGCTGAGTGTTTAGATAAAAGCTGGATAGTTAAATTGGGTTTGGCTGGCCTGAAGTAAAGCTTGGAAAAGTCAGTACAAGCGTGATTGTAAAATATCAAGGAAGGAAAATAATAGTTATTGAATACATTTTATGACTCAGCCACCATGTTTGTTGTTTGGCACACAAAGAAAGTTTAGTAATATCATTCGAATGCTGTCATGATCCTAACATTTTAAATGATGGAATTCAAGGCCCAGAAAAATCGATCACACAGTTGGAAAATTATTCAAAACACATTTTCTGACTTACATGACTGTTTGTTTTCCACTGTTCCATACCATCTTCTGGGATTTCAGGAAGGTTGGGAATCTGGGACTGTTCAGGGGGGAAGATCAGACTTCTACCTTTGCTGGACTTTACTACTGAGGTTTTCCCAGAATCCAATGATGCTCCTTTGCACTCTGCTGCTCCCTAATGGCCATAACTGTAATCACAGCTAAACCTACAGCCCTGGAAGAGGTTTCCAAGAGAGGGAGGCTGGAGTCTGAAGGAACACAGAGAATCAGTCAACAATCTAAAAAATAATTGGTGAAGGAAGGAAGGGAGGGAGGAAAGATAGAAGAAAGGAGAAAAGGAAAGGAAGGGGAGGGAAGGGATAGAAAATCGTGGTCAGGTCAAGTACTTGCACAAATCAATGGTGTTCTGTTCAAGTCTGCCTAGGGTGAAATTCATCCAGAAATGAGGAAATGTGTTCAACATGAATGAGGACAGGGATTCCTTCAGGAATCAAAGAAATAGGGATGAAATGAACTTCTTCTCCTATTTTAAAGAGCATATGACAACTTGGGAGGCTGAAGCAGAAGGATCACAAGTTCTAAGCTATCCTGGGCAAACAAAAATAAAATGGGCTGGGTATATAACCCAGTGGTAGAATGCCCTGGGTTCAATTACCAGTACCACAGAAAAAGTGGGGAAAAAAGTCAAGAATCTAGTACTATTATTGAGGAATTGCCATGTCTCTTACAATGAGAGTATATTTAATATAAAACCGTATAACAACAGTTATAAATATAAGGCATAAGAATAAAATGGACTGTCATTCTATTTCAGATGCATTATTATATTTGACTATCTCAAGAAACCTTCGATGCAGAATTCTTACCCAAATTATAGATGAGGAAATTGAGGTTGAAGAAAATTCAAACTTTCTTCTAAGGCCACTCAGCTGACACATGGCAGACCTATATAGCACTTCCTATCTTAACCTCTGTTGTAAGTCTCTTTTATCATCTCCTTACCCACTGGTTCTCTCTCTAGGTGGTCTTTCAGGTTTCCTTGATTGTCTTTGGCTTCAGTGCCTATTCAGAGCTTCAGAAACTTTAACCTACAGGCAGATATGGTGGTGAATTTTCACATTTAGACCATTAGTACCATGCTTTCCACCCACAAATGATAAGTATTTAGAACGTCTGAGGTCACACCATGCAGACCTTGCAGAGACGTCTGTCTTCTTCCTACCCTGACCAGTGAGTAGGGTACCGAATGGGCACCTCACTGACAGTATGGTTTCCCACTGGAGTTTTCCCGCAATTGCACACTTTTATTATATGGCTCTTGAAGAACACAAGTTCAAAGCCCACCATGATTCATTGAATTAATATAGACTAGAGGTCATCATCATGACCTGGAAATGATAACACACTGACAGAGGAAGCAGAGGGCAGTTTGGAAGGGGGGACCAGGGCTGCTTCCTCATTGCTTTTCCTGTCTGTCTGCAGTTCATTGTGTTCTTGAAAATGTTACTTTTCCAGTACCTAATGAATGATACATCAAGGCCTGCCATGAAACTGTAGGGAGAAACTTTATGGTATGACTCATGAGCCGTGCTGAATTACAGATCTTTTCTCATTAGTCTGATTAAAAACCTAAGCTCATTATGGCTCAGGAAGTGATTTAGTTTCAATGCCTTTTGGTTATGTTCCTTTTTTATTTTCCAGGAGCACATATTTTGGCTAAGGATTCATTTTCTATTTTAAATGTTTCTAAATTTCAATTCTTAAATTTGTGTTCATTATCATATTATTCAGACCTGTAAATGTTCTTTTTTATATTTTTAAGGACTATTTATTATAAGCAAAGCGATTTTGGTTTTATCTCACGAAACATCTTTCTTCACAAATGAGATTCTTCAAGAAAATCTTTTGGAATCTTTTCGACTTTTTGAAAAAAAGAAACAAACAACAAAAACAGACCCTATAAGATTGGGGAAAGAGAAAGTGGACTTTGTAGTTAGATCTGAAGCAGATTCATACTTTAGCCACTTCCTATAGTCTCATGTTGGTCAGTTCATTTGAACCAACAAAACTCTCAATTTATTTATCTTTTAATAAAATTATACTAATATTATTTAATAGTATTGATATGAATATCAAATAAACTAATATATATCAAACATATTAAACAGTATGGGCTCTACAAATTACTGGTCTCCCTTTCTCCCTAATATGACAATATAAGGGCTTTTATATCTTACTGCTAACAAAACATTCTTTAATCGAAGAGGATGGTGAATTGATTTTACAATCTCCTATCTCTGATATGAGAATTTAAGCGTGCATTTTCATGTCTGTGCAGATACATGTATAATTCTCTATGTGGACTATGAGTTAATTGCTTGAAACTCTTGGGATAATTTTTCATTAACTTTGGCACAAAAACTGGCAAGTAAATCAAGGTCTATACATTAAGAAATGTTAGAAAGTGCTTAGCTTCCCTATCTCCGTATCTTTTCCATAGCATCCCAGTGAAGATTCTCAGAACAGTCTATTTTTCAAAAATGAAAGCTGCCTGATGATAACCTTAAAGGCATTTCCTACATTTTGATAAGAAGAATTCCATACTGGTTTATCTAAACTGATGAATTAAGACTTCGGGGCCTTGTATGGCATGTAAACATGTCCTTTGCCAATTGTGTCTGAGCAGTAATTCTTACAATAAAATGGTGGTTCTTAGTGAAGGATGGGCAAATTTTGCCTTTCAGAGAATATTTGACCATGTCTAGAGACATTTTGGGTTGATAAAAATGGGGAGGTGGCAGCCCTTCATTTCTTTTAGTAGTACCAGGAATATTGCTAAACATCCCACAGTGCATAGGAAAACCTCTACTAACAAAGAGCTGTCTAGTCCCAAATTTTAATAGCTGTATAACGAGGATCTCTGGCCTACTAAAATTTACCAGTTTATCAAGTGTTTGAAATTTTCCTTTTTGATGTGTTTTCTTTTTAATATCATATGTAGGAATAGGAAGAGACTTGCAAAGTTTGGGGGACTGTTATGGCTATTGCATAGAGATGTAACCAGCTATACATTATTCCCATTTAGGATTGATCAAGAAAAAACAGGTCTGAAGTACAAGAAGGCTGGTTTGAACTAAGTAATGGCTTCTATTTACATACAATTTGCATTGGAATTTTAAGAGAGATTATATACATTGCTTTCTTTGTATTATTTCATATTGATGGACACCCTGTCTTCTCATATCCCAAGCTGACTATGATCAGAGAAATTGAATGGCAAGAAAGCATAGACTACACAGACTTTTCCCAACTGATGCTCTTATTAACCCTGGAAGGGCAAATGGTGAGGGTAAAAAAGACTAAACGCAAGGGGTAGCTTCACTTTGTAACAACTTACACTCAAGGAAACCATTCCCATTCCTCAAGAGTGAAAGTTCGTCTAGTTCTGCAAGAGGACATTAATCAATCATGAGGGCAAAGCCCCCAATGTCCAAAGACCTCACAACTCCACCACAACTGAGGCTAACACATGAATTCATTTGACATACTCAGAACATGTCATGCAGTATTTTTCTTTTTTGACCTTGGATAATCTTGATTGGTTTTCTGGTGGTATATGATTTAAAAATCTGCATTATGGCTACACTTTGTGTATCCATGGCAGTTTTCAGAAAAGTCCTCAACACAAGAATAAAAGAACATAAGTGTGAAGAGAGCATGGGAAATATTTCTGAAATTTTCCTTTGTAACTTGTTTTGATTGTTAGAATGTTTGTAATGAGAGGCAATGGGAGTAGGGGTGACAAGAATGAGATAAATTTTCTTAGGAACCTGGGCCTACAACATCCAAGTGTAAGGTTTCCATTATTTTCATGGTCATAGTCGACCATTCCTTTTATCATCCCTAACTCATTCTGATCTTATTTTATGATAAAACCCATGTTTCCATGGCCTAATACACTGTAATCTTAAGTATTCTGTTTTCAGAATCAGGGCTCTCTTAGTAATATTTATCAATTGCTACTGAGAGGCTCTAAACACTTAGGCCTTTAAAAAAATCTACTTAGATATCAAAGGATATATACTACTACATTCTCAGATACATGCATTCTTTGAATAAGTGTTAAGTTTAAAGGAAAATGAAGGCCAAATTCATAGGTTAATAAAATCTTCAATTTATGGGCATATTCAACTTTAATATGAAGATACTCTTACAATTAGAGGATTTTTAAAGTTTAAATTCATTATGAAAGAACTTTGAAAATAATGTTATCATTTAAGCAGATGTTCCTTTAATATTGCGATACCCTTGTTAGAAATCTAGGTATATACTAAAAAATGTATACAAATGGACTTGTAAGGCAAAGATAGGTATTATTTATGATTAAATTAAGGTAAATATATGATAAAGAAGTATTATAAAACATTTGTACAATGGGATTCTAGATAAATGTTAAAAATATGGGATTGATGTATATATGATCAATGAACTCTCTCTACCTTATATTAAATTGAAAAGAAGCTTCCCAGATAATATAGTATCAGTCATGTAAAAGCTACACACAGGCATAAAATACTACAGAAAAAAATAAATGAAAATGGTTGTCAACTTCAGGGAGAGAAGTAGAGATTTTGTAAGATTTTATTCTCTATATTTTTTATTCTCGATACTGTATATTTGATATTGAAGAAAATTTTACAATGAATATGAAGTCATTTTATGATAGGGGAACTAATTTAAATAATTGAATTGGAAAAAAATAAATTTAAAAAATCAAAGGGAGAGGTAAAAAATTTACACAAATTGCATTATTTGCTCAACAAAAATTTGAGAACTGGCATTCATCAATCAATGTAGTAGTCACAATTGACACTCCATTTTTTTCAGATAGAATTTCTATGTCATTAGAAATATATAAGAAGGGAGAGATATTGAGCAAATCATTATGTAAATTAATACAAGTTGTAAGAGCATATTTATAAAGGAGGGGTCACTGGTAATATACTATCATTTAATAGGGGGACATGACCTTGATTATGAGCTTAGAGAAGTATTTCCTTAGGGAATTAAATTTCATCTGAAATATGAAAGATAGGGATTAAATGGGCAAAATGGGAAAGAGAGAAATTACCCATAATGAGGCTCTATGGTAGGAAATATATTAGTATAGTAAGTGGTTGGACCATAAAAAATAAATAGAACTAGGTAACAAATGATGTTGGTAGAGACCATATATTTCAGGGCCTTTAGCTCCTGTTAAGGATTTTTAGGTTCTAAAGAGCATAAAGGGAGATTTTCTATGTCAGAAAATACATGACACATTGATGTGCTAAGACTTAGAGTTTTGAGAGGATTGTTATGGCTCCAGTAAAAAAAAAAATGTTAAATTAGCATAAGAAGATTCACAGAAACTAGTCAGAAGCATAATAAAGTCTTACCATTTGTGCCTTCTATAATGGTGGCACATAGTGGCTTTTATCCTTAACATGTTGAAAGTGCAGGAGTGGTAAACAACACTAGGATCATCTTTAAGAAATCACTTTAAAAAATATCTATAAATGAATGGAGTATAATACCTGTGGAAGAAGGGCTGGGGATGTGGCTCAAGCGGTAGCACACTCGCCTGGCATATGTGTGGACCGGGTTCGATCCTCAGCACCACATACAAACAAAGATGTTGTGTCCGCCGAGAACTAAAAAATAAATATTAAAAATTCTCTCTCTCTCTCTCTCTCTCTCTCTCTCTCTCTCTCACTCTCTCTCCTCTCTCACTCTCTCTTTAAAAAAAAAATACCTGTGGAAGGAATGCACTTACTAACACATAGAAAATTTGCAACCACTTAGGTACAATATTGACAGGGATGTCACTTCAGAAAAATATAATAAAAAATTTGAGTATGTTTCTGAAAGCTGTTACTTTTCAAAAGAATAAAGATACCAGTAAATCCCAGAATACAGAGGAGGCTAAAATCAAGGTGTCTGTCAGCTTATTGTCTGTTATTGGGGGAGAGGCCATATTACTAGGCTATTGTATTCTATCTTCTTGGAATACATATTCCTACAAAAAAGTTGATCCATTTGTTCAACCTCTTTTGCTCTAATTCTGTGATCACTAAGCAGCTTTCTGATTATATTATACTTTTTTTTGTATAGAATTCTGCAAGACAATAATGTTGAGCTGAAGGGAGCCATTTTGATAAGATCTATAGTTGTATTTAACAAAACACACTATTAAATGGACTTAGTTGTCTCTTGTGATTTTAATTTCATAATAAGTCCTTCTAACCTTAAGAATGATCACATTTGCACAGATATGACAAAATTGAAGGCCCTACTGTGAAACTTGGAGGAAATAAGCTATTTATTTTTTCCTGTGAACCCTTCTTGAATGACTACCATGCATTCCTTATCCTAAAAATCTATTTTAATCAAGCCAGTCATTGGAGAAGCATAATAAGATACATGTGATTGGTGTTTAAAATTCCTGAAAACTCAGTGAATGATCTTCACTGAAAGTCATAGTTGGAATTCTTCTAGTTGACCATTTCTCCCAAATATATAAACAATTCAAGCTAATGGCTAAGATGACAGTCTGTTGAGGTAAATCCATCACTAGTTGAATCTGGTGCTGCTTCTAACTGCAGGAATGTGTACAAGTGACTTAATCACTGGAGGATGGGATTTTTCAAGTATACATTAGATATCATTTTGACCTCAAATAAATGCCTATAAAATTATATGATATATCCAAATTTATATCAATATACTTGATCAAATCCTGATGAAAAAAGCCTTTCATAAACAACAGATTTTATTGTTTATTTTTTTTTGGGGGGGGTATTGGAGATTGAACTCAGGGGCACTGAACTATTGAGCCACATTCCCAGCCCTATTTTGTATTTTATTTAGAGACAGGGTCTCACTGAATTTCTTAGCACCTTGCTTTCGCTGAAGCTGGCTTTGAACTTGCGATCCTCCTGCCTCAGCCTCCTGAGCAACTGGAATTACAGGAATGTGCCACTGCTCTGGCTATTGTTATTATTTTTATTTGCTTTATACCTCCAAATTTTGAAATCTTGCATCCAAGAATTGCTAAAGGTTATATTTCCCATGCCTACAAATAATTCTCTGCAGATGAAGCTGTACTTTGCCTGTATGATCACTATTTTCCATCTGTTTCATCTGTTCTTTGATCAGCCATATTTTCCATGGTAAAAAATAGGGACATTCTTCAAAACCTTGTAATATTTTCACATATTTTAAATTCTAAATCTTGGAGAATAAGTCTAGGACACAAAATTAGTGTTTGATATTGATTATGACATCATAGGCAGGAGAAATTTAATGAGTATGTCTTATAATTCTACTCTGATAAGCAACAACAGCAAAAAATAAAAATTAAAAAAAAAAACAAAGTACATCACCACAATGAAGGAGAGTAAGTAAAATGTCTATCAAATGTCAGGGTGTTTTCTCTTTGATCTGCCACATGCCTGTCTTGAACCACACACCAGCTCTCTGGCAGTCAGCACTTTTTCTCATAAAGATGAACAGGTGCAGTAGCTTATCCCACAGGGAGGGCAAAGATTAATGGAGTGTATGTATAAATTCTAGGATTATGAGAGGCAACACTCAGCCTTTTAATAATACCTTAATTAACACTGATATAATGCATTAACAAACCCTGAGTAGCACATTTTGACTCATTTGTTAGTCTGTTTCTTAATGGCAACTGTTCAGCTATACCCAAAGTATTCCCTCTTTGTTGGATGTTAAAGATCCCAGAGCCATACAGAACAGCCTATGATATTATTATGCTGCTTGGCTGAGAGTAGGTTGTCAGTGAAGACAAGAACACACAACATTAAAAATGTAAATAAACTCTAAGTCATTACTTACATCTTGCATTATTCCAGTGTTCTCGGTATTCCATCATTAATAAATGTTATATGTAACTTCTCTAGCCATCCCAAACATTTTTTATCTTTTATATTTGAGTAAATCCCTTTCTAGTCTAAAACAAACGTTCCCTCATTGATCATTGATCAAAAGCAAGGGCAGATTTTACTAGTTTCCCACATATTTATCCATTCTTATTAGGTCACCTTTGTTTAAGTTTCTGTTACCCATTTGTTTCTATTTTTACATTTGTTCCTACTGTTTTATTTTGTTCTGGAACTGAACCCAGGGGTGCTTAACCACTGAGCCACATCCCCAGCTCTTTTTATTTTTTGTTAAAGCAGAATCTCGCTAAGCTGCTTAGGGCTTCGCTAAGTTGCTCAGACTGACTTTGAACTTGTGATCCTCCTGCCTCAGCCTCCTGAGCTGCTGGGATTATAGGCATGTACCACCACAACCAATTATTTATACTCATTTGTAAATATGTATTTAGATGTATATGAAATTCTATTATATTGGGTCTTGGAAAATGAGGATGTGTGTTATTTATCTCTATTTCTCCAGAGTCTAACATAAGAGGTTGCTCCCTGTTAACTTCCCAAATCATTTATGATATAATAAATAGGTGAAAAATCAAACAATAGATTTTACATAAATTGTTAAGACATTCTATCTGAATAAGTAGTATTTTTATATCCTTTAGATTCAACAATCCATGAAAATCATATTTTTAAGAAATATTGCCTCTTATAATACCTTAGATAGAAAAACAGAGTTTACCACTGAAACTATAGCCTCATGTACATAGCTAGGGAGTAAGAACCCATTTCTTTCTATTTACCATGACAAATCATTTTGACTGCCTAATAGCTAAAATTTCTGCTAAATGTCATAATTAAGCAACAGTCAGAAAGAAATGGCAGATGTTAGAAAACAGTTTTGCTATCTTGGCAAATTTCCCAATGCTCCATGCCCTTGGAAATATTGCTCTCTTTTTCAGGTCACTTATTCACTAGCTTATTTTTTTTCTAGTTTTCACATTCAGCTTTATGGTATCTTTTTAAAAATATATATATTTATTTTTTAGTTGTAGGTGGGCACAATATCTTTACTTCATTTTTATATGGTGCTGAAGATCGAACCCAGTGCCTCACATGTGCTAGGCAAGTGCTCTACCTCTGAGCCACAACCCCAGCCACAGCTTTATGGTATTTTTGAGACAGACCATCTATCACACTTTCTACCTACACCCATCCTACTACTTGCTTTGTTAAGTGTTTGATAGTGCATTTTCCACTAAGGTATCCACTTTTGGAATACTGAGATTATTTTTTTTTATGTATCCCTTTAGAGTACCCAGCACATAGTAGGTCTCCAACAAATATTTCAAGAACAATAATAATTAGACAAATGATTATTTAAACTAAGCAGTCCCTTTTGGTTAAGCCTATGTTTACTCTCCATAATAATTGCATTTTAGTAGAACCATTTTCTTTTTAGTGATAATAAATTTGCTTTAAAACACAACTGAGAGTATAAGAAAAGCTTCCAAGGCTTGGCTTGTGTTCTAATGCTCCATCTTTTCCATGTCATTCCTGAATTGAACTCACAAGGAGTATAGTGTTCGCTGTACTGTATCACTCAGTGGCTTATTTGTTGTGGATGAATCACCCAAATACACAGACACTCTTGGGAAGTAAACCAAACAGACACTTTTATATAAAATCAGTTCTGGATACTCTTTCACCATGAAATGGCATTTGATAACACAAAATTATAACATTAGTTATGTGGACTTTTTTAAAAAAGACAATTCTTTAGCCATTCCCAAAGCTCTATTCTTGGTTTTGTTAAACAAATCAATGACATTTGGTAAATCCCAAGCCCTGTGATGTTGTGTTTGCTTGTGGGGGGTGGGTTTGCAAACTTACTGTGTATGGTTTGTTGGTGTCCTAGTCTATTTGGGTTGTTCCCCCCAGGTGAATAGTGCTGTGAATCAACACTGTTACACTGTTTGGTCAATTGAGTCGATAATTATTTAAACTATTTAATTCTTTAACTCCCCTATCAGAGTTCCATGAGGATGTACAGACTTTGTCTTATTCATATTTGTCTTTTCATCTCTTTTAATCTCCTTAATGCATAGTACCAGACATGCAGTAAATACTTAATAAATGCTTGTCATTGGGAACTATTGTTGAATTTCTATGAACTTCTATACTTCTCTGTTCTCTCTCTCTCATTCTCTCTCTCTCTCTCTCTCTCTCTCTCTCTCTCTCTCTGTCTCTGTCTCACACACACACACACACACACACACACACACACACACACACAATTATTCTAAGTCTAAAAGGACCTCTTGAAGCCAAAGTTACTGTGAATTTAATCTCCTTCTCTTATCATTAATTGCCAATATTTTCTGCACACATTCTGTATTACATCTTCCATTTTGTGAGTTGTGACAAGTAGGGACATCTCCATTCTTCACTGAATTCCTCAAAATTAGAAAACCACTTTGATATATCAGTGGCATAAATGAACAGCAGTAGTTCTTCCTGCAAAACAGAGTTGCACAATGGGAAAGATCATGGTTGATACCATCAGACTGGAAGATGGCTGAATTTGCAGACAAATGGGATGATATGGACAAAAAACAAACTTCAAGTTTTCTTAGAATGAAAAGTGTCATTATGAAGATTAAGTGATTATAAGATGGACGGGGTTTTATGGTAAGCCAATTATTTATACAGTCAGGCTTGAGATGCCTCACAGATATCCAAAGTTAGACATATTAAGTAGGTTAGTTGTATTTGTGTTGTCCAAAATTCAGAGGCAAGTCTTTCCATTACAGATAAAATTAGTAGCCAGGCCCAGTGGTGCAATCCTGTAATCTCAGCAACTCAGAAGGCTGAGGCAAAAGGATCACAAGTTAAAGGTAGCCTCAGCAACTTAGCAAGGCCATAAGCAATTTAGCAAGACCCTGTCTCAAAATAAAAAAATAAAAAGGGCTGGGCATGTGGCTTACTGGTTAAAGTGCCCCAGAGTTAAATCCCTAGTATCCCACCCCCAAAAAATTAATAGTGAAGATATTCCAAGTTTGAAGATGGTGTTAAATGTTTTGTAACTGTTGGTTATCTTTATTATGATAGTTATTACTGTCATTGTCACCAATATCATCATCTCCATCATCATAAATGATTATCATTATGTTAGCCCTATTTTCGTTTTGGGGGGCATCAAAACCAAAGCTGTCTTGGAGATATGGTCCAGCATAGAGATTGTGATATTCAAATTTTTTGTCTCCATCTAGATAATTAAGAAAAAAACAGAGATAAAGGTGCATTGGTGATACATAGTACAACAATTTTATGAAATATTGCTGGAAGAAGAAAGAAGTTTTTGGGGTTGATTAAAATGTTGTTAGGCCTTAAGGTCTTTTGAACCCATTTGCAAACCTGATTAAGAATAGTTAGAATAAATTAAAGCTAAGTGAAAAAACAAACCCTTTCATGTCCCAGGGAGAGATGGTTTGAGTAATTAAGGGCAAGTCTGTATTTTTATTTCATTAGCATAATATTTGCATTACATATTAGAACTGTGTTAATCTGACAATTGTTTTTTTCTGCTCAGAATTCCCTTTCTTAGTCACTGATACTGGAAATGACTCAGAATCCTCATGTAATAACAATCTCTGAGCAAGAGAGACAATTGAGCCATAGTTCAAAATAAAACCAATACCTGGTAATTTTCTACTAAACACAGGTCTAATTATAAATTTTGAGTAGCCTACGTGGCCAAACTCTGTGTATGGTGCAGAAATTAAAATGCCCAACCCTTAAGTCAGATTTATCTGGTCTTTACAAAATGTATTTTATATTATTTTTTAAAATTATTTTTAAACCAGGTTCAGTCACATATGCTTGTTATCCTAGCTACTTGGGAAGCTGAGACTGGAGGATGAAAAGTTCAAAGCCAGTCTCAGCAACTTATCCTTTAACATATGCTACTATTATTAATACATTGATTTCCCTTTATTTGCTATACACTGTAGAAGCACCTACTAAGCATTCTATTGGTATTCTATTTTCTTGGTATCCTATTCTTGGTATTCTATTTCTTGGTATTCTATTTTATTTATTGTCAATTGACAATAAGCTTATGAGGAAACCATTTCCCCTACTTTACAGATGAGAAAAGTAAGAATAAGAGAATTTAGGGCAGTGTTTCTCAAAGATTCAGATCATTAGGTCAGGAGCAATGCCTGAGATTCTGAATTTCTAACAAACTCCCAAGTTTTGGGAACTTCATCTTAGGGATTAAAGGACTTGGCCAAAATTATCTGCTGTGAAGCTGCCGCGTCTGCCCTACTTACAAAATGTTTTTAAACAGTTATTTCTCACTGTAAAAGAGTGTTACTTTGCTATAGCTGAGTTCTTTTCCACAGTTTCTATCCTATGCCAATCCACATCCTTAAAGGAGAGCAGCCCATTTTATGTTTTTTGAATGTTAGTCATCGGAGTCATCTGTGGCTCAATGCTTGGACTTCATGTATCTCTTGTAATATCTTCTTTCTCGCTAGCTACCCAAAGTCAGATCCAAATTCTCCTTTGAGAACCTAAATGATAGGCCATGGTGAAGGTCATGAATATTTACCTTTTCTGCCCAATCTCTAAAGAGCCAATTCAACAGCCTCCCTAGATGACCTGTGTAATACCCATCTTACCATACTACCCGCTACTGTCCTGCCTTTCTTGTGTGTGTGTGTGTGTGTGTGTATGTGTGTGTAACTATATCATTTTAAATTTTGTGCTTCAAGCAGAGACACGGGAATATTGAAATTTTCAAAGCTTTTGTTAACATTATTATTATTATTATTGTCACTATAATAAATTTCTATTTCTCATTACAATAAAGAGAAAATGCAAAATTCAAGAATTTTAACTTTTATGTACTCTTTTTTGTAGTAAGTAGTTATTCTTGACAGCATAATGCATTTCAACTCATTGTACACAAATGGAGTATAACTTTTCATTTTTCTGACTATTCTGCTTTTCTAGATTCATTGTCAAATATAAGACATGCAGGAGTGGAAAACCGCTGCTCCTTCTACACTCTCATTTCCTACCCTATTCCACACATTGCTTTTCTCGCTTATATTCTCACTGAATGCCATTGATTACTCTTGGAATGGCATTTGACTTTAAATCTGCCTTCTTAATTCTTTTTTAAAGTTTTTCTAATTCTTACCTCTAATGTTAAGTCTTCCAGAAACGAAGCCCAGTGATAATTATCTTCCCAAGGCTGACACGTGATAAGTAATTCCCATATTTTTTCATATCTAAACCAAAAACATAATTTTCTACTTCTAAAACCGTGTAGATTCTAGGTACATGATGTTAGACCTAGATTTTATCTTACCTTAGATTTTAAAAACCCAATGTTTTCATACTATACAATTAAGCAGAGTAGAGCAGAAATAATTCATTATTGACTAGCAGAATTTACCAACAACTTTTAATTTAACTGTTTAATTTTTACCATCTACAAAGAAAGTTTTTTAAAAAAGTTACTGAATGCCAAAATAGTTGGGAGGATTAAATCAGAAAATGAATGCTATGTGCCTACTAGTGACATTTTATGCAAAGGAGTGAAATAATTATGCTAAAACAAAACTTTAGTAGTATAGTTTATTAGTAAAGCTACTGAAAATAAAAATGGTTCAGTGTAAATTCAGTATTCTTTCCATTCAACCACACTTGAATTGAAACATTTAGAATCTGAGGCTATGATAATAATACTATAAAAGGAAGTTGATTGGGCTTTAATTTTTAATGTAATTATTATAGATAGACTCAATACCTTTATTTTATTTATTTGTTTTTATGTGATGCTGAGGATAGAACTCAGTGCCTCACATATGTGAGGCAAGTGCTCTACCTCGTTTTATTTTTTTAAGGTAATAGGATGTTCAAGTATGTCTCTAGCACCTACTACCTTAACAATAGGTGCTAGAGACATACTTGAACTTCCTATTACTTTAAAAAAATAAATATTTCCTTCACCAATATTACCTCTATGGCAATATTGGTGAAGGAAATATGATAGAGAACATTCCAACTTTTGTAAATCCCAAGAAGGTGCAGGAAAAAATAGACTTCAGGGCAAGACTCTGAGCTAGTCTAATGAAATCAACTGTAGACACCCTTAAGCATACAGAGCATAGGCAGCCCTATATGCATCTTCAGGGTATAATTGGGGTGGGGGGGGCAATGATTGGGACATTAGAATTATCCCCTGAAGCAGTCCCATTAAATTTTTTAGGGGAAAATTTGAGAAACGAAAAAGGTAATAGTGCTTCTTACTATAACTTGGTTTCACATAATTCAGAGTTCAAATTGCCTGTTTGATGCAATCAACTTTAATTATAGGCAACTGAAATTGGGCACCTTTAAAATAGCACTTCTCATTTTCTTCTAATCATTCTCTACCTCAGTCTCTTAAAATCATTCTCTCTTCCTCTCAAGCTAGCACCTCTGATGTCTTTCTTGATGCCTCCCCCTCCATATTCATTTCTCCCAATTATTCAATAAGCAGTATATAGAGAGTTGATTATATCCAGAGATTTTTTAAAATTCGTTTTCCAGATCTATCTCAATTGCCACTGTGTTAAATTCATCCTCTTATCATCTATCATTCGAAAAACGGCAATTACAACTAAATGCTCTAGATGCAATTCCATTTTCTAAATTGTTACAAATTTTTGTTTCCTAAAACAAAGGTGATCACCTTTTGGGAAATATTTACTACTGACTCTTTTGTCTTTGGGGATAAAACTCACTTCTTTTGTTAGCTGGGAAGGTTTTGTAAAATTTATCACAACACACAAATACGTCATTGATAATGTTACATAGCCATCAGCCAAGAACAACTGCTTTGGATCCAAATACTAGGAGATAGAATATGCAGATCATTTTGCCTTTGATTTTTTTAGCCTTTATTATATAAAAGATCTATATGTTTTTATCAGGAAATACTATAACCTTGACCCCAAATACAATAAATTGTGAAAATGTATATGAATAACTACTGGGTACTACTCACATTCTAAAAGAAGGTAAGTCTACACTATTTGAGGTAGGTTAAATAAAAAAGCATTAAGTATATGTTTTCATAATTCTATCAAGTGTTCTCATTGTGTTTTATGTGATATATGCTTTTGTGGATTATAAAAACTTTTAATTTTATTTGGCTATCTAGTAAGCTTGTAACCAAGCACAGGGAAATCTTTTTGTGTGTTATTTGATAAAATGAAATTTCTTAGGTTTAGTGAATTATTTGACTTTAAAACTGTTAGATCAAATAAAAAAGGAAAGAATAGTTTCTTGCCCTGATTCTGTGAGAACCTCTTTGGATGAATATATTTGCAGAGAATTATGAAAGCATTCATTAGAAGTGAATCATAGTGTACTTTCTTCAAATAATTTTCCATTCAAGTGACACTTAATTCATAGTTTATATATTCAGGGCCAAATAACTTCACAATCCACATTCCATGAAGAGGACCAACAATTTATAAGATTCTTTAGGCTTCCTGAAAATGGAGTATATTATGTCTGCACAGAGGATAGTAAAATGAAGTGAAATACTGATATTGTCAGCATCCCTTTGATGTCTTTTAAACAAAGATCCTAATGAACCTTGACTCACTTTCACTCACTGTGATCTTATGAAAGAAAAATTTTGTTTGGGTCTTGGGATGTTAGGCATGCAATGAACCTAGATTTCATTCCTTTTTTTTTTTTCATTTTTGTAGTGGAAATATTCTTATTCTTCAGATTTCAGCCTCATTAAATCTGCAAGCTACAAAGGCACATAAATAGCATTCAGTGTATTTCTGTGTGTGACAGTCTCAGCAATTTCAAGAGGCATTTACCAATTTACCACTCTATAGCTTCCAAAGTGGGAGATTCGCCCCTTGAAGATTTTCCTAGCTGCCAATATTGGATACTACTGAGAACAGCTATCTTCATTATGTTTTTCAGTGGAGAGAACATATTTTCCTAAAAGAAATAAGCCATGATTTAATTCCTCTGTAAAATTATTTGTTCGATATAAAGTGTTATCCTACCTCTCTCAACATTACATAGAAAAGTAGAATTTTCATTGTTTTTTTTAGTTTGCACAATGAAGTAAATTATCATTTAAAATTTTTTCTGAGATTGAGATTTAAGCATTTTGTCAGATGTGTTTAATTTCAGGCCACTAGAAAAGGAGAAAAAAGTTAGAAGAGACTATTCAAGAACAGGTTATCTATAGTAGTGTCCAACCAATTATAATAATTACACTTTACTATATGACTCCTTCTAGAACAGCTCAGATAAGTTAAGAAGCATGTCTCAACACAGGAACATGGAGAAGAAAATGTGAAATATAATCAGTATATATTCCCATGTCATAAAAGTATGATTGGAAAATGTTTTTAAAAGTTTTACTCTTAGGATTTATTGAACAGGTTTTCTACTTAGTACATGAGAGGTATTGGTTTCCTACCCAACTACCTCTTCATAATCCCATAAAGCATTTATTTAAAGGTAGAAGGAGAAAGGAAGGCTAATTCTCATTCTTCAAACCTTCCCTTGAGGCTCCAAACTTGATAGGAGTGAGAAAATATTAAAGCTCAACTCTGCTTCTCTTCCTCCAATCTACAAGGAAAGTAAATGCCTCCCTGACATTTCCTGAGTGGAACAATGAGAAAAGTCCCTAACCTTCTCCATGGTATATTTGCACATGCATTGGAATGTACACAGGAGAGCCAAAGGTCCCACGGAATATTAATTACAGTGAAGTTGGGAGTGTTATTAGTAATTCTCCAAATATACAAACAAACAAAAAAACTTAGAAACTCCAGTAAGGGTAAGTAAAATAAATCTTTGTTGGTATGGGTATCAGCAAACCATTTATAATGTGTTGAAAGGAAGCAATCTAGTGAATGGCACCAATCATTGAATATTCCCTCATCAGTAGGACAAGGGTAATGCCTGTCTTCAAGATCATGGTAAGAAACACTGTGGCCATGATGAATTACAGTAGTTCTACACAATCTATAAATATTAATTTCATAAAATCCCATGAGATTCTAGTGGTCCATAACAATGGTGAGAGACAGAAGATTATCTGAACAAGGAGGTGCAGCTGCATGATTTCGAACAAACTGTCAGATCCTGCCAGGCTTTTTAGATCTGGTATCCTAGAATAAAGAGCATTTGATCATCAAAAGCAGATTCAAAGAACCAACTTTTTTTTTGTTTTGTCAATTTTTTGTTTCAGTTTCATTGATTTCAGTTCTGATTTTAATTATTTCCTGTCTTGATTGTTTTTTTCTAGGATTTCAAAATATAATATTTGATCATTTATTGATTGACTTTATATTCTTCTACTAAATGAGCCTCAGTGCAATGAACTTTCCTCTTAGCACTGCCTTCATAGTGTCCCAGAGATTTGGTTATGTTGTATCACTATTCTCATTTACTTCTAAGCAGAGAAATAAGCATTTTATCATTTCATCCCTATTTTTTCCTGCTACCCATTTGTCATTCAGTAGTGTATTATTTAGTCTTCACGTGTTAAAGTAGCTTCTACTTTTTATTTGATCATTGATTTCTAATTTTATTCCATTATGATCTGATAAAATGTAAGGTATTGTCTTATTTTTTTTTATTTGCTAAGAGTTGCTTTGTGGCATAGATATGGTCTATTTTAGAGAAGTATCCATGTGCTGCAGAGAAGAAAGTATGTTCGATCATTGATGGATGAAATATTCTATATATGTCTGTTAAGTCTAAATTATTGATTTAATTGTTGAATTCTGTAATTTCTTTGTTTATTTTTTATTTGAGTAGCTATCTAATAGAGAGGTGTATTAAAGTCAACCAGTTTTATTGCATTGTGGTCTATTTGATTCTTGAAATTAAGAAGGGTGTCTTTGATGTATGTAGATCCTCCATTGTTTGGGCATAAATATTCATGATTGTTATGTCTTGTTGTTATATAATTCCCTTAAACAGTATGAAATGTCCTTCTTTGTCCCTTCTGATTAACTTTGGCTTGAAGTCCGTTTTATCTGATATAAGGTTTGAAACACCTGCTTGTTCATGTGATCCATGTGATATATTTTTTTTTCCTATCCTTTCACCTTAAGTCTGTGGATGTCTTTGTCTTTGAGGTGAGTCTTCTGGAGATAGCATATTGTTGGGTCTTATTTTACAATACAATCTGCCAGTCTATGTCTTTTGATTGATGAGTTCAAGCCATTAACATTCAAGGTTATTATTGATATATGATTTGTGTTCCAAGTCATTTTGGTTTATTTCTTGTTTTTAATTTGGCTTAGTTTCTCCTTTGATTGACTATACCTTTAGTGTAGTTCCTTTCTTTGCTGGTTTTCACTATTTTTTTTTAATTTCATCTCCATGGAATATTTTGTGAGAATGTTTTATAGTGCAGGCTTTCTAGTTGTGAATTCTTCTAACTTTTCATCTTATAATCTGAAGCTTAATTGTGCTGGATATAGTAGTCTTGGCTGGCATTCATTTTCATTCAGAGCTTGGTGTATATTATTCCAAGATCTCCTATCTTTGAGGGTCTGGTTGACAGATAGCTGAGATTCAGATTGGTTGCCCTCTAAAGGTTACCTGTTGTTTTCTTCTGTTAACCTTTGAAATTATCTTCTTATTCTATATGTTAAGTATTTTCATTATAATATGCCTTGGTGTGGGTCAGTTGTAATTTTTTACATTTGGGTTCCTTAAACCTCTTGAATTTGATTTTCCAATACATTCTTTAGGTTTGGGAAATTTTCTGATATTATTTCTTTGAAAAGATTGTGTATTCCTTTGGTTTGCATCTCTGCACCTTCATTCATCCCAATAAATCTTAAATCTTTCCCTGCTGTTCGATACTTCTTAGAAGTTCTGTCTGTGGTTTCTTAACATCTTCTCTGTGTGGTCAACTTTATTTTAAAAATCATATATTTTGTCTTCGTTGCCTGAGATTCTATCTTCCAAGTGGTCTAGTCTGTTGATAATGATTCCCAATGAATATTTAATTTGATTTATTGATTTCTTCATTTCCAGGATTTTTGTTTGATTTCTTTTCAGGATCTCCATCTCTTTATTGAAGTGATCTTTTACCTCCTGAATTTTATCTCTGACCAGTTATCCCACTCCTTGGTTTATACCCAAAGACTTAAACTCAGCATACTATAGTGATGTAGACACATCAGTGTTTATATATCAGCTTAATTCACAATAGCTACGAAATGGGATCACCTAGGTGCCCTTCAAAAGATGAATGGATAAAGAAAATGTGGTATATAAACCCAATGGAATATTTCTAAGCCTTAAAGAAGAATAAAATCATGACATTTGCCAGTAAATAGATGAAGCTAGAGAATATTATGCTGAGCAAAATAAGACAATCCCAAATAATCAAAGACCTAATGATTTCTCTGGTCTGTGCATGATAATTCACAATAAGGGGGAGGGCTGGGGAAGAATAGAGGTATGTGGATTACCCAGAGGAAGTGAAGTGAAGGAGGCAGGTATGGGGGTAGGAAGAATAGTAGAATAAATTGGACATTCCTCCCTCCCCATGTGCATATATGATTATGCAACCAGTGTAACTCTATATCATGTACAACCAAAATAATGAGAAGTTATACTCCATTTATGTGTGCTGCATCAAAATGTACTCTACTGTCATGTATAACTAATTAGAACAATTTTTTTAAAAGCAGATTCAAACTTACCACCTGTTGTCATAACCAATCTGAGTAGAAGCAGGAGTTTTTTGTTTTCTGTTAATTTATATTCTTACCCCCACCCCAGGCAGCACAATTGGTTCAGCCCATTTTTCTAAAGCCAGATTCACCTTTGTTTAAATGAAGAGACCAACTGCTCTTTTTTTTTGGGGGGGGGGCGGAGATAAAATGCCTGAACAGGATAGTCATAGATATTCTGTGTCAATTATCTTGGTAGTATCTCAAGCAAACTATCTACCCAAAGATGCAAGTTGAGATACAACCTCACTTCTGAACTCTAAGCCATATGTCAGTCCTTATAAATGAACTCCTTCATTGGTTTTCCTTCTGAACCTATTTAATATCAATTACTAATACTCTTAGTCCTCTAACATCATTTTAGTTTTTCTCTTAAATAGGGGATTAACACATTATATAATGTTGGGAATTTTACAGTGGATATTATTGGGCTTGGTAGCCTTTAACATAATATGATCAGAGTGTCTGTATTTTTTTTTCTTTTAACCTGTTTTAAATTGACTGGAGTATATCTCTAGAACTATAGCCCAAATCTCTTTACGCACTACATCATTTCCTTCATTTCATGCCTTTCTAGAAAGCTACACTGCAAAACAAAATTAATGGGTATAACAGTTGGAAGATGTATAGTCTTGATAATAAACTCCCCACTTATGAATAAAATGGAGAAAGTGAAGTAATTATCTGGATAAATTAACTTCCAGGTAGGACCAGGAACTTAAATCACTAACACCACATCTCTGGCTAAACTTGGTTAATAGTTTTATCTGGGCTGCTTTGAATTTGTTTATATAAAGGGACATATCACAGTGCACACGTCCTAACATTATTATTCATCTCATTATAAATGACACTTACAAATGTGAAGAAGGGGCCCACTTATGAAGTATTCACGACACACTCCTTTTCTATCAGCCCACATCCACCCACCCTGACATTTCCTGATCCAAACGGTGTAGTAATTCTTCTCCTCATGCTATGTTTTCCACACATTCTTTCAGGTCAGTACACAGATGCTTTTACTTCTCTGAGTTTGAGAAAATAAATCATACTCCCACACCCATCTATAAAAGATTATTCAAGGTCATGACAATAACAAGTCTTTCTTCCTGTTCAAAAAAAGAATAACTGAATAATTTTGCTTTCTTACAGTGGATGTGCATTAGTGTTTGTCTTAAAATACTCTTCAGGTTAAAAAAGAACAGATTAGAGTTTCATTTCCCTTCACAAATCAAAATGACCTGCTAATTCGACCAAGTACATTGGATCCTAAAAGTAAGTGTTTTCCGGGTGTACTGTAACAACTAACTAGACCAGTTAGTTCTTAGTCATGGCTGCACATGAGAATCGCCTGAATCAACATTTTTAACCCATGACCCTCAATATTCAATATTATGATTAAAATAATCTAGTTTGGGTTCCCAGTATGTTTTCTTTTAAAACATTTTTAAATATAAATGTGGTCAAGAATTAGTAATCTAGACAATATGACACAGGAGTTAAGAACGTAGACTTTGCAGTCAGACAGACTGGAGATTGGAGCTTAACTCTCTCACCAGCTATTAAATCTTAGGCATTTGTTTAGCTTTTGTCAGCTTCAGCTTCTTCATCTATAAAATACTTAAAAGTTGTTGTGGGAACTGAATAAGAATGAACATGACATACTTAAGGAGTGCCTGGTACATAGTTATTGCTCGATGTATCATTTTAGTATGATAATTAGATTCCTCAAGATTTTGAGATGTGTCTCTAAGGTAATGCATGAGCTATGAGAATAGGATTTTTACTGGGAACAAGATTTTTATTAACTGAAAATTTACTTAAGTCTCCAAATTTGAACGTATCACAAATAGCAATGATAATAATTGAGAACATTTACTAACCACAATAGTATCTGCCAGGCTCTGTGTTGAATCTTTTATATAAATTATATTTTTAACATGCTCAAAAAATTTAAACCTGCTTTGACCCATTTTTACAACATGAGAAACAGAATTTGAGAGACTGAAATGCTTTCTCAAACCATCTAACATGAAGAGTTTGGATTCAAACCCATGTCTGTATAAGTCTAAATTTAGATTTTAACCATTACACTCTATTGCTACCAAAGCAACAGAACTGTACAAGATCAATACACAGGCTTTTTAAACAAACTGCCATTCCTTACTCCCTCTCTCAGTAAATTCAGAAAATGAAAAACAGGGTCAACTTCATAGGCATTGTGTGTAGCAGGATGCCATGCTCAGAGCTTCCCACACTGGGATTTAACACTTTGTAATTGCTATCTTAAAATTCTTAATAATTTTATCTTTAAATTTATGTTTTGTAAGTGAAATATGATAACACAAAGGAGTATATATAAGGCATTTGCAGGTTTAGCTCACACATAGTCCTATTTCTTACCTCCTTTCTGAGATGAATGATCAAAGACCCTTGGGAGCCTTGGGTTCCAGAGTTCCCTGCACTCCCCTACCCAGTCCCTTGGACACCACCCAGCTTTCTTACCAGGTTTCCATCTCATCATTGCATCGTTCTCCTCCTAAGTTGGTTTCTTGCTCAAAATAGCTGGGGAGCAGGTCTGTATTTTATATTGCCCTCCACCCTTATCAGACCTGCATATGTTAGGAGTAAAATTTAAGCATATACCCTACTACATCTCTGGGCCAAGCAAGGAGGCAGCCATTCCCAATCCTGCCTGGCAAATAACTTGGCAGAGGCTTTTACCCATCAATTTTCTAGGAATCAAGGACCAGATACAGAGGTTTAATGTCCTGGGGGATCACCCACTTTCTGTGGTTTGGGATCATGTGCCCACGGAAGGGACGGTTGACTTTTATAACACCATCGAGGGCCCTGCATTTTCATTTTACACTGGATTCTCAAATAACATAAGTATCCCTGATGAAAATGAATAACAAAATATAGGATTATCTCAAAAGGAGGGAGAGGGTTTGATTTGGTGTGTTTGGAAAGGACCAATGAATCACGATGCTACCCAAGCCTGATGGGACCCAAGGTGGAGAATGTGTATCCCAGGTTTAGAATCAGTGGCTCTAGAGTTTAAAACATTCTTACTCTAAATCTCTGCTATGCCACTTTTTTAGATGTGTGATATTGAGTTATTGAACTCCCTATCTCTTAAGATTCAGTTTACTCACTGAAGAACTTAGCAAAATAATTATACTAAACTTATGAACTTGAGATAGAATAAAATAATATGTGTAGAGCAATTGTTTGTTGGTGTCTGAAAATGTAAATTACTAATTATTTTAATTTTTTTCTTGACTCTTTTTCTCTCTGGGCTGGGGCTAGGTTTGTTGCAATGGTTTGTGCCATAAAGAAGAAAATATTGCTGGGAAGTGTCACCCTTATTATCCCCCACCTTTCTCTAGGTCCTACCAAGAAAAACCATATAAATATATTTTATTTCCTATTTATTTAATCAATTTTAAGGGAATTATAGTTTCCTATATTATGCTTTCATTAGCCATCTCAGGAAACATATTATCTGAAATTAAAAGTCTATTTCTGCTTTCCCTTTTTTACTTCCTGAGATGCTGTAATTCAAGTTGATTCAGAGAAGCACTGGAGTCATGATTGTCTACCCATCCTCTACCCTTAGCATAACTTGAACATCCATATGTTTTTTCTCTTTTTTCTTCTCCTTGCTCTCTCTAGGGATGCCCATTCACATACTTTTGTTAATGTTCCTTAAAACATTTAAGATGCATTTCCAAATGACAGAAAAAGGGATGCCATAGATAACCATCATCTTTTTTTCTCCTTTCTTATCTCCAACACATTAATTGGTTGAATTGATTTTCTAAACTAGCAAAAAGGAGAGATGTGCATTAAAGAAAGACTGATAGTCAAGCATGATGGTTTGCATTGCAAAATGCAGTTTTCTCAGAAATAAGTACATGAGATGTTGAGAGGCCTCGAAAGATTGAGAGTATGTTTTTTTTACCTTAATTTAGCTCATGAGGGGAAGATAATCTTTTGAATGATCATTACAAATATTAACCAACAGTTCATCCAGAGAAAATATGAGTGGAAAATAAACATAAAATAAAACAATTCCATTAGTAATTGACATTAAAACAATGGCATCTTCTTTGCATTTATTAATTTAATGGAATTTTCTGAAAATGATTTTGTTGGTGAGAGTAAAGTGATAAATTACTAGTGAGAATGTAAGCTACACACTTCTATGAACTGAAACTTAAAGAGTATGTTTAAAGAGCCTGAAACTGTTAGGACCTTGTGTTCCGATTTCTCTACATGTAGGTATGTTATCTAAGAAAAGAGTGGGAAATCTGGACAATGACCTATATACCAAAATATTTAAAATGGTAAATTGTTAACTACAGTTGGATGTCAAAATATAAGGGATGAACAAGTTATTTTTATTTCCTCTCCTCTAACTTCCCCAGTAGCATTTCTACCCCTCCCTTTTCACTCACTAGATATTGTAGTTTATCTAGTTAGATGGTGTTTATTATATAAAAGAGGCAAATGGAAGGCACATCCATGATCTGCATTTCTATCTCCCCTGATGTGTATTTGTGGGTTCTGTGAAGATAGTTATCATAGGGGGGTCTTGCTCCTTTTCTTCTTTTCTTTTGGGCAATGTCTCCTTTAGAGGATCACAGTTACTGAAGGTTCACTTGATACACACTCTTTGTTGAAGGTCTCATTACTTTCCAGTTATCACACTTGCATTAATTCTTTCTGTGGTGGACACAGGAAGATTATCTATTAAATGGCTCACATTTAACCCACAAGAAATATATGTCCTTTGTCCTCATAATTTTGAACAGATATTGATATAGCCCCACGGATGCACATGAACACAGATGAAGCTTTCCAAATGGTCTTCTGGAATTTACTTTCATTGGTCTTGAAGGGAAATAGAAGCAACCTCTCTTTGCCTCACAATGAACAGGGATTTCCCAAGGAATATTCTCTTCTGGATTTTAATCTTCATCCTCTTACATGTCCTTGAATGGGTGCCAAGCTAAGCTTGAAAACAGACATGGAATATTGTCTTTGTAAATTCTACTAAGGTAGGATAGCATATGTATTTGGAAAGATGGAGAAGTAGTATCTGTTGTCTTGCTAGCTCAGCTCAAACTGAGGGTAAAATAGTCTTATCTCTGTATTCAGTTTCACTATGCAACATTAATTGAGGAGATGTACAGTAGTATGACATAACTCAGGAGAAGAAACAATTCAGACCTAGGATCAGGAAAAACTTTCCCAAAGAAGCAATCTCCAAGCTGTAAACTAAACCACAGATATAAACAAGGGGGATGAAGTGAATGAGAGGAGTAATAATAAGATATGCAAAAAGGCCAGCTTTAAAAGACAATATGATGGGAAAGCAAAATGGTATGCCACTTTGGAAAACAATTTGGTAGTTTCTCTAAAGTTACACATACACTTTATAAATATATAATCTCATAATTCTACTCCAAGGTGAAATGCTAGTTTATTTTCACAGAAAAACATGTAAGTGAATATTTATAGTGATTTTATTCATAATCACCTACACTTGAAATAGTGCAAATATTCTTTAATTGTAAGTGTAAAAACTATGGTACACCCACGCATGGAATACTACTCAGCCACAAATGCAACATATTACTCATATACATACCGATGTGGATAAATCTCAAACGTTATGCTAAGCAAACACATCCAGACTCTAAAGTCTCAATGCTCTATGATTCTGAATAGATGTCTCTCTGGAAAACAACAAATTTATAGGAATAAGAAACTGGTTATTAGTTGTAAGGGGCTGCAGGTAGCAGCAGGGGTCGACTACAAAACTCATGAGGGAATTGTGGGAGTGATGGAAATGTTCTACATATTGATTGTGTTGGTAATCATATGACTCTCCATTTGTCAAAGCTTGTTAAGTTTGTACACAAAAAGATGAATTTTATTGGATGTATGTGACACTTGAGTGAAAAAAGAAAGATGGCATCCTTTTGAGGAAATGAGAACAATAGTTAATGTAGAAATAGAGTAGGAATCATGGAGTGATAAACAATGAGTCAAGTAAGATATAGGAAGAGCAGATCATTAAGGCTTTTGTAAATCATACTCAGGAATCCAATATTTGTCCTTAAGGTAATGGTGACATTGAGTGGCTTAACTTGGTTACAAATTATTTAGAGGGATCACTTAGCCAGCAGAGTGAAAACAAGAACACTAATTGAGGTGTAAGGAAGAAATGTACTCAACCGGGTAAAAAATATTACTTGCTTTAATTAGGAAAGCATGGTGGAATTTATCAATTTTTAACAAATATTTTTTGAGTGCTTATTATGTTACAGACACTGAGCTGGTTCTTAAAGATAAAATGGTTACTAAAAATCAGACAAATAGCTTTCTCAGAGCTCACAATCTGGTGGTAAAGGCAATGTTCATATAGGTGACTGCATAATTTTGCTGGGAAAAAAGATGTAGATAATATTATGAAAGATGTAATAAAGAGCACTGTGTCAGACATGTTTCATCACCAAAAGTCTATTAGTCTATTCTGCCTTTCTTACAGAAATCCTCATTTTTGGGGTGTCACCTATATGTTAGCTTAAACACACACACACACACACACGCCTGCACACACAAGTTAAGCTTCCCTAGCAATCACAGGTAGTCATAGGACACGGTTCGAGCCAGCAATATGTGAGTGGAAGGAAGGATAATAGGTAACTTTGGGAAAGTTTTCTTTTGATTTTAGCCTCTCCTTACTTCATCCTTTCTTCCTGTCTAGAGCATTAATGACAACACAAATATTTGTGTTGGCATGGTAACTATTTAGTGCATGATAATAATGATTAATTGTCACTTGTATCGGACTTGTGTTTGTCCTTCCTGCTTCATTGTGCCCCCTCTAGTAGCTTACTAGAGGTACAGTCAAAGGTCCCTCGTGTATACTATGGTTTTCTCTATCAAATCTCTGGGTTCTTTGTTTCTTAGTTACCACACAAATAACAACATCAGAGCACATGAATACCTTGAGTCTAGAGAGTATTTTGTTTTTTTCTTCTTGTTGTTTATCATGTATAATGGTGCTAACTGATTGCCTTTAGCTTTCCCAAACACAGTTTGTGGGAAAGCATCCTGAGTCTACTGCCAGCCTCAGCAGGGAAGGATATTGTCTTAATTAGTAATGTCTGCCCTGTACACAGGGGGAAGTTTGTGAAAAATACATTGTATCATCATGATGGAACCATTCTCTTTGAATCAAAGAAGATGAGGAGGGCCTTTTAGATATAGCTAGTATACACAAGAACACAGAAACAACAGGACATGGTTCTCTGAAGTAGGCATAAGACTACCTTCCATAGTTGCAAGCCTGTGTGACTGATCTGAGGACAGGGAACACTCACCCAGGGGACTTATGTGAAGCAGGTAGCATAGCCCTGATACTGACCCTTCATTGGTCTCCACCTTTACAGTATTGAGCCCCAAAGCCACTGAGCAGTTTATCTTACCTAAGCCCATTGACCACCTATGGAGGCCATTTTCTTTCTGCCCAAAGGAGGTGAGGAGAGGTAAGGGGAGGTGAAGAGAGGTGAGAAAATGGGGCCATGAGTGAGAGCAGTCTTCTTTGCCAAGCAGTCAGGTTGCAAACTGAAAGGAGAACAAGCCACAAGGTTAATTTTGTCTGGTTTTAGGTACAAATTACTTTATTTTAGTTTTGGGGGAAGTAAAATGAAGCAATTCAGAAAGAAGAAAGAATTCCGGAAAGAAATTCTATTCTTACCAACCCAGCAGGGATGTACATTTCAATTGCTGAGAGGAAACAATATTAGATGTAATACTAGAGGCTCATTGGAAGCGGAAACAGGAGCCCTAATTTGAAGCGGGAGCCATTCATAAAATGACTCACAAACTTTCTTGCAAGAATTAAACCAAGTTTATGAAGAATAATTCTTGTTTGCATCTATTTTTTATATATATTTCATATTTCAAGCAAGTAATGAACAGGAATGTGGCCCATACGCAAGGTCACATCAGTCTTTTTCTGTTTTTCAAACATAGTCATTATTAAAGGAAGAGATTGACAGATACATATGTTGAGAAGACAAGGACTGACTGACAACAGACAGGAAAATCTAAAAATCCTGGCTCTTGGCCATACACTAGATTAATGACAGAATAGACACTTAATGATATTTCATACTTTAGGTATATCTGAGGCCCAGATTTCTCCCATAAAGGACCTTAGGCAGCATTTTAGCCAGTGACAGGCTTTCTCATATGCTAGCTAGGCTGCCTCAAGGGATCTGCATGATGAAAGCAGACGATTAACAAAAATCATGTTTTCACTGCGGGGCTTTTACACATTTCCTGCCGGACAGCGCTGTAGTCAGATGGCATCCTTTTACCCAATTCATTGATCAGATTAGTACCAATGCCACACGGTGTTCTGTGTCCTCCCTTCCATTCATGCATCTTACCTCTATCTGGGACAGGAACAGCTTTGCAGGCAGTGGATGCCAGCAAAGCTTCCGCAACTCAGAACAAAAAGAGCAATATCTTCTTCTGACTCATTTCTCAAGATTCCTGACTATTATCACTTTGTATCACATTATGGGGCAAGCAAGCTGCTTTGGATCTCAGAGTTGCTATGCCTTCCAAACTTCCTCCCCAGGAGAGAAAACACCATGTGATATCAAGCCATGGGTCTGAGTGAATTTCTATTCTTCCCATCAATTGCTGAGTCTTATAATAGGTGCCAAGGGGAATGGACCTAGGCTGCTGCGTTAGTTGCTTAAAGATGCTTCCCTCTGCACTTTGGGACTGTACTTACAGAGTGACAATTGGACATTTAACTCCTTGAAAAGTCTAATTTCAGTGTGCGGGTTATCTCAGCTGAAAGATGGGTCAGATCAATTTTTTACTGAGATGGGGGGAGCGCTTAACCTCTCTTATGGGTATCATATTCTTGTTTCCACTCTTTATTTTCTCCTTCTGCTCTTCAAAAACATATTTAGAAAGTGTCTTGAGGGGGAGTTAGTACATGGTTATTTCATAGGGCAATAAAATTGGGAAGATCATAAAAAGCAATTAACACTTATATAGTTCAATTCTTATGCATTTTTATAAGTAATTGGTTTATAACAATGCCTTCAATGATCACACAAAGAACCCTGAGTCAATATTATTCATTTCTTCTTTTTATAGGTATGGACACTGAGGAGAAGGTGAAAATGTTGCCCATGTTCTCACAGTTATGAAGTGGTGTAGTTAGTGTCCAAACTGAGGTAGTCTAGCTCCATAGTATATGCTATACTCTTATTATGTTGTCATACTTCTCAGAGTATAGATTAATGCTACTAAAGATTTTTGTGCTCATGAATGTAGATTGTTAATAGAGGGAGCCAGATAAAGAACTACTGGAAGCCTAAAGAAGGGGGATATTTATATGTGAGTGCCCCTGTGTTTCTCTCAATCACTTAAGTACTGTCCTTAGAGTAGCTGTGCCTGAGGCAGAAAAGAAAAATCCATCTATCTTACAGACTTTTAAAATAAAAGCAATGTGTATATTTACTATTATGTAATTTAAAATGTGCTAAGTATGCAAAGAATACCCAGAGACAATAAGAGCAGAAGGGAGCAGTTTGGCCTAGTCTTAACAAGAACCAATGTGATACCTCCTTTATCTATTGTAAAAGCTAAATATGTAAGCAATAGCTAGCAAACTAACTGGATGAAGAACTCATGTGTATATGTATTTGTTGATGATGTATTCTTTTCTTCCTTTAGAACATGTCAATCTACTTGCTATTTTAGAAAATTTATCTAATCTTACTCTCTTCATTTGTCCAATGTGGTACTAAAAGTAAATATTGTATAGTTTTTGTAAAATTTAATTGAGATATAGCATAGTCTGGCCTATAATATACTTCAACTATTATTTATTTTGACTAATGATATTACTAATGCTTGTAAAATAATAGGAAAAACAAATAATTTTACTTGAATCTTAACCACGGGACTGGGGATATAGCTCAGTGGATAGAGTGCTTGCCTCACATGCACAAGACCTTGGGTTCAATCCCCAGTATCACACATACACACACACACACACAAAATCTTAATCATGAAAAGGCCACTATGTCTAGAAATCAAGACAGTGGCTTGTTTCTGATAATGTGATTTCACATATTGGGTCCCTGTTCCTCCCATCTATTCCCCACTTGGATTTTGTGCCTTTGGTAGTTTGGTCATGGGCCAGTTTGTGTTACCACCTTCAAGAATATCACTTTTTCCCCTTATTTGTTTCACACCGGTTGTCTTTTCAAAGGTCTGACTTTTCTTTTAGGTTGTTTCTCATGATCCAGAGCTTCACTCAGTTCAATCCAATTTAATTCAATTCAGTTCCATTAAAAGAAAAACAGATCATGTGGTTCCTACAATATGCTACAGAGATGATTAAGGCAAGATCTTGCCTAAAGTTCTTTACAGCCTTTCCTGGTTCCACCTCAGGTCATGCTGTTGATAATCTCCCTTTATAATTGGAATTTTAACTCAGTCTTTATGATGCCACCTTGTTACCTCTAAGAGGCCCAAACAAATTAGAAATCTGGCAGCTAGCTGACCCTAAAGGGGCAAGGATAGCTGTCTCTGAAAATTTATTCATTATGTGCAAGTAAGGAATTCTTCAAAAGAATGGTTAATCTTCAGCTGCATCAAGAATTTAATAAAGTTCTGTGAGTCAGGGGTAGTTTTCAAGGCAATAATGAACCTGACATTAACTGGCCTTGCTCTTTAAAAGTGGGAGCCATTCCAGTTTCCTTCTTCTAGTGTTTCTGTCGTTGGGACTAACTCAAAAGCCTCCAACAAGACTATTTTCTTCTCCCATGATCTAAACTCCCACACTTTTTGTTAATGACATTATCACTCTAAGTTCATTTAGGAGCCCAAATATTTCCCTTTGTTTGCGTTAGAATAATAACAACCCAAATACCACAGCCATGAGGGAGAGTTGAGTCTTAATAAGGCAGGTATACATTCTGTCCAAATGCCATTGTTTCCCAATGAAGTAACATGTTCATTTGAGTCTAACGTTTCTGCACTACCCTGTCCATGTAAGGTCAAGAGCATACTTCCAAAAGGCAATGGCCTCATTAGGTAAGACTCTATTATGTCTCAAACTGACTTGATAACGGAAAACAGCTGAGAAAGACAAGGGGAACTGAGATGCCAGCAACAATGCTCAACTATTTAGCAGCAAGACTGTATTTTGTTTGTGTTATACTGCTGCGATATTATGTAGAAGTGCGAATATTGCCATGCCTTTGAGGTTAACAAAAACTACTTTAAATCTTATGAATCTATTATGGGCTGTCTTCAATATAGAAACAGCTTTCTTGCTTAGATAAAGACTGATTTGTCAATTTTAACTTATTTTTAAAGAACCAGATGTGGACTTTCTGGGGGTTTTTATTGTTTGTTTGTTTTCTAGTTTATTAATTTATGATTTTAATCATGTTATTATTTTGCCTTATTTGGGGATTTAATTTGTAGTTATTTTTCTCAGTTCTTAATCTAGATGTCTAGATAATAGATTTTGGTTCTTGTATATGCATACATGCATATGTGGCTATATATTTTCCTCTAAGCATAGCTATAGCTGAATGAATAAGAAAAAATAAAATAATATAGGTTAAGAGGCATAGTAGCAATGTCTGAAATGTCTTGACGTGACATTTGTGGTTTAGCAAATAGTCTATGAGCTGCTGTGTTTCTTTCAGAGTCTGGGAGATTGAGGAGGTGCTGGTCTACTCCATACTAATATTCCTAGTGTCTTACTCTAATTACAGGGAGAAAGGCCACTGTTTAAACAAATATATATATATATATATATATATTGTTTTCTACTGTCCCTTGTTTTCAAGATCAGGGAATTCTTATTGCCTGTCTCAATAAGAACAAGACTATATTTTTACACTCCTGCATCTACATTCCCTTTGAAATGTTCAACCACCATTATTCCCTGCCTATTTAAAAGCAAAGTCTCTTATTTTTTCCAAATCACAATCCCCCCACATATGCTGATCAATTACTTTTTTATTGCTTCAAAGAGAGAAGATCAAAATGTTGACAAGGCATACATCTAGAATATAGTTTCTAGTATATTTAAAATATACAATTAACAGTATATCTAGAACACATTTTAGTGTATACCTAGAATATATAATTTAGCAACCAATCCTCAAAAGGAAACAAGAAAGCTGTCCTTCTAAACACCAAATCCTGTCCCCATGAGGTGGAAAAAAAAAATCACTACAATGCCCTGGCTCCACTACTTAAACACATTTGAAATACATAAATGATTTAAAAAGCCTACAAAGGAAGAATGTTTTTTCTTTTACCTTGCTTCTAGAACATCTAGACATTCAAATGAAACTAGTTTTACCCAACTGGAATTTTCCTTACCCACATCTTACCTGTTAAGAGACCCAGAATCTATTGAGGTAATAAGCCAAAATCATGGCCATTGGAAAGTTTGACACAACTTCAACTTCTGGGAAATGAAAATATGAGAGGAATTTATTTACTCATTCATTAATTTAGTTATTTTTGTATGCTGGGGATTGATCCTAGGAGTGCTTTACCACCAAGCTGCATCTGTAGTCTATTTTTGTTTGTTTGTTTTTGAGATGGGGTCTTGTTGAGTTGTCAAGGCTGGCCTTGAATTCCTGATCCTCAGCCTCTGAGTTGCTTAGATTACTAGGGAGCACCACCATGACTGGAATAAAAGAACATTTTAAGTTTATCCAGGAAATATTTTCTTCTCTTCAGAGAGTATATTTGTTTCTCTTTACATTGCTTAGCTGAGGTCCTCCTGTTCTCTGCTGTTCCCTCAATGCCTGTCTTTTGACTCTGGTCATGCTACTTGAAGCTGGGCCCACTATTTTATGGCTATGGAACAATCATTGAGGGTTGGAAAGTCAAACCACAAAACAATGAGGAAATGAGCCTTGATATAACTGATGAGCAGCTGAGTGGATGCCAGCAGACGCCTACCTTCAGATTCTTTGTTATACAAGATCAATAAACCCCCGGTTGTTTAAGCCATTGTGAGTAGGATATTCTATTACCTTCAGCAAAAATGAATACCTAACAGATGAGCAATTTTTCCTCCTTCCAAATTACCTGGAACTTTAGTCACTTCTGCAATCTCAAAACCTCAAAAACTACTCTCTGACTAAACTGGCTAATTCTTTTCTACACAAAGCATTAATGATTAATGGGTAGTTTAATGAGTTACATGATCCAAAAAGGCATTTAAAGTTTAAAACTTGGTTTCAATGTCTTTTTTTAAAATTTTTATTTATTTATTTATTTATTTATTTTAATTGGTTGTTCAAAACATTACATAGTTCTTGATATATCATATTTCACACTTTGATTCAAGTGGGTTATGAACTCCCATTTTTACCCCGTATACAGATTGCAAAATCACATCAGTTACACTTCCATTGATTTACATATTGACATACTCATGTCTGTTGTATTCTGCTGCCTTTCCTATCCTCTACTATCCCCCCTCCCCTCTCCTTCCCTCCCCTCTTCTCTCTCTACCCCCTCTACTGTAATTCATTTCTCCCCCTTGTATTATTTTTTCCTTTCCCCTCACTTCCTCTTGTATGTAATTTTGTATAACCCTGAGGGTCTCCTTCCATTTCCATGCAATTTCCCTTCTCTCTCCCTTTCCCTCCCACCTCTCATCCCTGTTTAATGTTAGTCATCTTCTCATGCTCTTCTTCCCTACTCTGTTCTTAGTTACTCTCCTTATATCAAAGAAGACATTTGGCATTTTTTTTAGGGATTGGCTAGCTTCACTAAGCATAATCTGCTCTAATGCCATCCATTTCCCTCCAAATTCTATAATTTTGTCATTTTTTAATGCAGAGTAATACTCCATTGTGTATAAATGCCACATTTTTTTTATCCATTCGTCTATTGAAGGGCATCTAGGTTGCTTCCACAGTCTTGCTATTGTGAATTGTGCTGCTATGAACATCGATATAGCAGTGTCCCTGTAGCATGCTCTTTTTAGGTCTTTAGGGAATAGACCCAGAAGGGGAATAGCTGGGTCAAATGGTGGTTCCATTCCCAGCTTTCCAAGAAATCTCCATACTGCTTTCCAAATTGGCTGCACCAATTTGCAGTCCCACCAACAATGTACAAGTGTACCCTTTTCCCCACATCCTCGCCAGCACTTGCTGTTGTTTGACTTCATAATGGCTGCCAATCTTACTGGAGTGAGATGGTATTTTTGGGTGGTTTTGATTTGGATTTCTCTGACTGCTAGAGATGGTGAGCATTTTTTCATGTACTTGTTGATTGATTGTATGTCCTCCTCTGAGAAGTGTCTGTTCAGGTCCTTGGCCCATTTGTTGATTGGGTTATTTGTTATCTTATTGTCTAATTTTTTGAGTTCTTTATATACTCTGGATATTAGGGCTCTATCTGAAGTGTGAGGAGCAAAGATTTGTTCCCATGATGTAGGCTCCCTATTTACCTTTCTTATTGTTTCTTTTGCTGAGAAAAAACTTTTTAGTTTGAACAAGTCCCATTAGTTGATTCTAGATATTAATTCTTGTGCTATGGGTGCCCAACCCACAGTATGTAGGTCGTAGCCAACTTTTTCTTCTATCAGACGCAGAGTCTCTGATTTGATATCAAGCTCCTTGATCCATTTTGAGTTAACTTTTGTGCATGGCGAGAGAAAGGGATTCAGTTTCATTTTGTTGCATATGGATTTCCAGTTTTCCCAGCACCATTTGTTGAAGATGCTATCCTTCCTCCATTGCATGTTTTTAGCTCCTTTATCGAATATAAGAAAGTTGTAGTTTTGTGGGTTGGTTTCTGTGTCCTCTATTCTGTACCATTGGTCCACCCGCCTGTTTTGGTACCAGTACCATGCTGTTTTTGTTACTATTGCTCTGTAGTATAGTTTGAAACTGGTATCGCTATACCACTTGATTCACACTTCCTGCTTAGCATTGTTTTTGCTATTCTGGGTCTTTTATTTTTCCATATGAATTCCATGATTGCTTTCTCTATTTCTACAAGAAATGCTGTTGGGATTTTGATTGGCATTGCATTAAACCTATAGAGAACTTTTGGTAATATCGCCATTTTGATGATGTTAGTTCTGCTTATCCATGAACAGGGTATATTTTCCCATCTTCTAAGATCTTCTTCAATTTCTCTCTTTAGGGTTCTGTAGTTTTCATTGTATAAGTCTTTCACCTCTTTTGTTAGGTTGATTCCCAAGTATTTTATTATTTTTGAGGATATTGTGAATGGAGTGGTTGTCCTCATTTCCATTTCAGAGGATTTGTCGCTGATATACAGGAATGCCTTTGATTTATTCGTGTTGATTTTATATCCTGCCACTTTGCTGAATTCATTTATTAGCTCTAATAGTTTCTTTGTAGACCCTTTTGGGTCTTCTAGGTATAGAATCATGTCATCTGCAAATAGTGATAATTTAAGTTCTTCTTTTCCTATTTTTATGCCTTTAATTTCTTTCATCTGTCTAATTGCTCTGGCCAGTGTTTCAAGAACTATGTTGAACAGAAGTGGTGAGAGAGGGCATCCCTGTCTTGTTCCAGATTTTAGAGGGAATACCTTCAATTTTTCTCCATTCAGAATGATGCTAGCCTGAGGCTTAGCATAGATTGCTTTTACTATGTTGAGGTATGTTTCTGTTATCCCTAGTTTTTCGAGAGTTTTGAACATAAAGGGATGCTGTACTTTGTCGAATGCTTTTTCTGCATCTATCGAGATGATCATATGGTTCTTATTTTTAAGTCTATTGATGTGGTGAATAACATTTATTGATTTCCATATATTGAACCAGCCTTGCATCCCAGGGATGAATCCTACTTGATCATGGTGCACAATTTTTTTGATATGTTTTTGTATCTGATTCGCCAGAATTTTATTGAGGATTTTTGCATCTAGGTTCATTAGAGATATTGGTCTCTGGTTTTCTTTCTTTGAAGTGTCTTTGTCTGGTTTAGGAATCAGGGTGATGTTGGCCTGATAGAATGAATTTGGAAGTTCTCCTTCTTTTTCTATTTCCTGAAATAGCTTGAAAAGTATTGGTATTAGTTCCTCTTTAAAGGTTTTGTATACCCATCCAGTCCTGGGCTTTTCTTAGTTGGTAATCTTTTGATTGTTTCTTCTATTTCCTCAGTTGATTTGGTCTGTTTAGGTTGTCTATATCCTCCTGACTCAATCTGGGCAGATCATATGACTTAAGAAATTTATCGATGCCTTCACTATCTTCTATTTTATTGGAGTATAAGGATTCAAAATAATTTCTGATTATCTTCTGTATTTCTGAAGTGTCTGTTGTGATATTGACTTTTTCATCCTGTGTGCTAGTAAGTTGAGTTCTCTCTCTTCTTCTCTTCTTTAGCATGGCTAAGGGTCTGTCGATCTTATTTATTTTTTCAAAGAACCAACTTTTAGTTTTATCAATTTTTTCAATTGTTTCTTTTGTTTCGATTTCATTAATTTCAGCTTTGATTTTAATTATTTCTTGCCTTCTACTTCTTTTGCTGTTGTTTTGCTCTTCTTTTTCTAGGATTTTGAGATGAAGTATGAGATCATTTATTTTTTGTTTTTTTTCTTTTTTTAAGGAATGAACTCCAAGCAATGAATTTTCCTCTTAGAACTGCTTTCAATGTGTCCCATAGGTTCCGATATGTTGTGTCTGTGTTTTCATTGATCTCTAAGAATTTTTTAATTTCCTCCTTGATGTCTTCTATAACCCATGGATCATTCAGTAACCTATTGTTCATTCTCCAAGTGATGCATGATTTTTCCTTCCTTCTTTTATCGTTGATTTTCAGTTTCATTCCATTATGATCAGATAAGATGCATGGTATTATCTCTACTCCTTTATATTGTCTAAGAGTTGCCCTGTGACATAATATATGATCTATTTTTGAGAAGAATCCATGTGCTGCTGAGAAAAAAGTGTAACTGCTTGATGTTGGGTGGTATATTCTATATATGTCAATTAAGTCTAGGTTATTAATTGTGTTATTGAGTTCTATAGTTTCCTTATTCAACTTTTGTTTGGAAGATCTGTCCAGTGTTGAGAGAGGTGTGTTGAAGTCTCCCATGATTATTGTATGGTGGTCTATTAGACTCTTGAACTTGAGAAGAGTTTGTTTGATGAACATAGCTGCACCATTGTTTGGGGCATTTATATTTATGATTGTTATGTCTTGTTGGTGTATGGTTTCCTTGAGCAGTATGTAGTGTCCCTCTTTATCCTTTTTGATTAACTTTGGCTTGAAATCTATTTTATTTGATATGAGTATGGACACTCCTGCTTGTTTCCGAAGTCCATATGAGTGATATAATTTTTCCAAACCTTTCACCTTCAGTCTATGTATGTCTTTTCCTATCAAATGGGTCTCCTGTAGGCAGCATATTGTTGGGTCATGTTTTGTGATCCATTCTACTAGCCTGTGTCTCTTAATTGGTGAGTTTAAGCCATTAACATTTAGGGTTATTATTGAGATATGGGTTGTTCTTCCAGCCATATTTGTTTATTTATGTTACTGAATATGGTTTATTTTCCTCTTTGATTATTTTCCCCCCTTTACTGTCCTACCTCCCACTGTTGGTTTTCATTGTTATTTTACATTTCCTCTTCCTGTAATGTTTTGCCAAGGATTTTTTGGAGAGATGGTTTTCTAGGTGCAAATTCTTTTAACTTTTGTTTATCGTGGAAGGTTTTAATTTCATCTTCCATCCTGAAGCTTAATTTTGCTGGATACACAATTCTTGGTTGGAACCCATTTTCTTTCAGTGTTTGAAATATGTTATTCCAGGATCTTCTAGCTTTCAAAGTCTGTGTTGAGAGATCAGCTGTTATCCTGATTGGTTTACCCCTAAATGTAATCTGCTTCCTTTCTCTTGTAGCTTTTAAAATTCTCTCCTTATTGTGTATGTTGGGCATCTTCATTATAATGTGTCTAGGTGTGGATCTCTTATGATTTTGCACATTCGGCGTCCTGTAGGCTTCTAGGATTTGGGATTCTGTCTCGTTCTTCAAGTCTGGGAAGTTTTCTCGAATTATTTCATTGAATAGATTGCTCATTCCTTTGGTTTGGACCTCTGTACCTTCCTGTATCCCAATGACTCTTAAGTTTGGTATCTTTATGTTATCCCATATTTCTTGGATGTTCTGCTCATGGTTTCTTAACAGTCTTGCTGAGCTGTCTATGTTCTTTTCAAGTTGAAATACTTTGTCTTCATTGTCTGATGTTCTATCTTCTAAGTGTTCTACTCTGCTGGTAGTATTCTCAATTGAGTTTTTAAGTTGGTTTATTGCTTCCTGCATTTCTAGGATTTCTGTTTGTTTGTTTTTTATTACCTCTATCTCCCTGTATAGTTGATCTTTTGCTTCCTGGATTTGTTTATGTAATTCATTGTTGAAGTAATCTTTCATTGTCTGATTTTGCTGTCTAATGTCTTCCTTGAGACTCCAGATCATCTGAAGCATGTATATCCTGAATTCTTTATCTGACATTCCATTCTGCTGCAGATATTACCTCTTCTAACATTGAGTTGACCTGCATTGCTTGTGGTCCTTTCTTTCCTTGTCTCTTCATACTGTTCGCGTTTCTTTCTGCTTGCTGAAACTGTTGTGTTATTGAATTTTCCCCCTATACATTTGTATTACTCTTGTATAGTTGCAAAGTCTCCCGCGCAGTCGCGGGCAGGGGCTCTGCTCCTCCTCCAATTGGGGCAATGTGCCTACCACACCGGCAGGCCACTGGGCCTGTTCTGCCGGTTGGTAGCAGGTGCGCCTACCTTGCAGGCGCAGGTGGCGCCCCTGCCCCTCTGCGGGCCGTTGGGCCTCTCCTGTCGGTGGTCGCAGTTCCGCCTACTTTACAGGCGTGGGCAGCGGCTCTGCCCCTCTAAAGGCCACTGGGCCTGCTCTGCCAGTGGGTCGCAGGTTCACCTACCTTGCAGGCGTGAGCAGCGTCTCTGCCCCTCTGCGGGTCGCTGGGCCTGTTCTGTTGGTGGTCACAGTTCCGCCTACCTTGCAGGCGCGGAAGGTGTCTCTGCCCTTCTGCAGGCCACTGGGACTGTTCTGTTGGTGGGTCGCAGGTCCGCCTACCTTGCAGGCGTGGTTGGCAGCTCTGTTCCTCCGCGGGCCACAGGGCCTGTTCTGTTGATGGTCACAGTTCTGCCTACCTTGCTGGCGCGGGGGTAGGGGGCAGCTCTGCCCCTCAGCAGGCCACTGGGCCTGTTCTGCAGGTGGGTCGCAGGTCCGCCTAACTTGCAGGCGTGGTTGGCAGCTCTGCCCCTCCGCAGGCCACTGACCCTTTTCTATTCATGGTCACAGTTCCGCCTACCTTGCTGTCGTGGGGGGAGGGGGCAGCTGTGCCCCTCAGCAGGCCACTGGGCCTGTTTTGCTGGTGGGTCGCAGGTTTGCCTACCTTGTAGGCGCGGGGTGGCTCTGCCACTCCGCAGGTTGCTGGGCCTGACCTGCCGGTGGGTCGCAGGTTGCCTACCTTGCAGGTGCGGGGGGAGGGGGCGGCTCTGCCCCTCAGCAGGCCGCTGGGCCTGATCTGCCGGTGGGTCGCAGTTCTGCCTACCTTGTAGGCACGTGGGGCGGCTCTGCCACTCCGCAGGTTGCTGGGCCTACTCTTCTGGTGGGTCGCAGGTCCGCCTACTTTGCAGTTGTGGTTGGCAGCTCTGCCCCTCCGCAGGCCACTGAGCCTGTTCTGTTGGTGGTCACAGTTCCGCCTACCTTGCTGGTGCTGAGGGAGGGGGCAGCTCTGCCCCTCAGCAGGCCGCTGGGCCTGTTCTGCTGGTGGGTTGCAGGTCCGCGTACCTTGCAGGCGCGTGGGGCGGCTCTGCCACTCCCAGGTTGCTCGGCCTGACCTGCCGGTGGGCCGCAGGTCCGCCTACTTTGCAGGCGTGGTTGGCAGCTCTGCCCCTCCACAGGCCACTGAGCCTGTTCTGTTGGTGGTCACAGTTCCGCCTTGGCTTCAATGTCTTAAGAAAAAAATAGGATATATGATAAGAAAATAATAGTTGAACTATTGAGGAAGGTGTTTTGAGACCAAAATGTGAACTCCTTGCCCCTCAGACATATCGTTGCTGACTTACATTTGAGGTCAGCGTAGCTAGAGACTCACCTTGTGATTTATGAAAGTCATGAGTCAAATAACAATCGAAGACCAAAGAAAAAATGACCAGGGGATTTTCTGAGATATAAATTCATTTTATTGTTTTATAATTGACAAAGGACAAACTCTGTTCTTCAGAACAAGTAGAGACAGAAGGTGGAGACGTTTGATACTTTTTATGAGAGAAAGCGGAAAATGTAGATCATCAGTTCCTAAAAAATTTTCTATAGAAATCTCAAACAGTGTTTCTAAAAGTCAATTTCATCAACTTATTTTTTCTCATTATATTGTCTGACATACCTCCTTGCTCCTTGTAATTATTTCATCTAATCTCCATTTCAATGCATTATCAAGTTTAGCTAATTCTCTCCCTTTAATCATTTGGAAGTCTTCACCTCCTTCACTCTGATTGTTCTATATCAAACCACTTTCTCTCTCTTTCAACCACCTGCAAAACCCCTCAGATCTCAGCATTTTTATGTTCTATTCATTATAACTTCTCTAAAATTAAAAGCCAATCATGTGATTTCCATGAGTAATATTTGTCAGATGTCCCTAACCACCATATATTTCTCTGGTGACAAATCCTGCCACATCAATTATATACCCTGTGCCCCAGTCACACCCAGCACCTGGTAGTTACCTTCCAAGGCCACATTTTCATTTGCTTTTTGTAGCTTGAAGTATGCCATATTGTCAGAAATGTTTTCTCTACAACCCCTAACCTCTTTTCATCTTGGAAGATGATAACATGAGGTTAAGGAGGAAAGGAAATGGATGGCACTAGAGCAGATTATGCTTAGTGAAACTAGCCAATCCCTAAAAAACAAATACCAAATGTCTTCTTTGATATAATGAGAGCAACTATGAACAGAGCAGGGAGGAAGAGCAGGAAGAAAAGATTAACATTAAACAGAGACATGAGATGGGAGAGAAAGGGAGAGAAAAGGGAAATTACATGCAAATGGAGGGAGACCCTCATTGTTATACAAAATTACATATAAGAGGTTGTGAGGGGAATGGGAAAATAAACAAGGAGAGAAATGAATTACAGTAGATGGGGTAGAGAGAGAAGATGGGAGGGGAGGGGAGGGGGGATAGTAGGGGATAGGAAAGGTAGCAGAATACAACAATTACTAATAGGGCATTATGTAAAATTGTGGATGTGTAACCGACGTGATTCTGCAATCTGCATTTGGGGTAAAATTGGGAGTTCATAACCCACTTCAATCTAATGTATGAAATATGATATGTCAAGAGCTTTGTAATGTTGTGAACAACCAATAAAAAAATTAAAAAAAGAAATATATACCATTGGAAAAAAAAAGGAGGAAAGGAAAGAGTGATGTAATTGACTACTCAGATGTCATTTCTTTGGATAATTCTTCTCTTACTCCTAAGTTGTTTAGAGGATCCTATATAATTTGACACTTGCTGATATTAGTAATGTTTAATCTATATGATAACATAATTATATATTTCCTTCCATGTAGAAAGGGGATTCTCAACCCAAATCTATACCATCTGGGGAATTTTTAGAACATGTTACATCTTGGTCTCCATTCCAAACCACCTATTATGTTCTATCTACTACAGAATGAATCTCAGATATTTGCAGAGTGCATTATTTTACTGCCAGTTCTTTCTACATACATGGAATGGCTATAGTGGCAATGTGACTCAACTCCTCTATGGGTAGTTCTTAATTCATTATGCTGAGTGTGATTTCAGAGTCAATGCGGGATGTCTATACCTACCTTCTCCAAGCTTGAAATCTCTATGAGGTTCTTAAAAAATACTTTTTTAATGTTCATGAAGCTTGTCTGTGTGGTATTGGAGCTACAGATTCTTCATTTGGATTTACTTTTCAATGAGATACAAATTGCAGAAATTATTTAAATCATATTTTCTTATGATGTTTATCCCTGCTTCTTATTCTTGAAACATTTATGTATTTTCCCTTTGAATACTTTAACTGTGGTTTCAGTGGGATGTGGGAGGGAAGGAAGAGTCATTTATCCAAAGGCCATAATTCAGTCTTGAAGGCCATTATAGCCACTTTAGGTATCTTACAACTTTTAACATTTTGTAGTACTGTTGTTAGCCATTATATCACTTAGGAATATATTAAGCTGCAAGTAATAAAAACATTACTTAGTTGATCAAATAGATGAATATTTTCTCACAAATAGAAAATGGAGAAATAAATATGCATAGATGTTGTAAATTTTCACTTCTGTCTTAAAAGACCTATCCTTAGTTTGATATGTAATTTTATAAGTTTACTTTCCTCCTCCAAATATTACCTTTGCATTCGGGGTTGGAAGAAAAGGAAAAATAGAATGAAAGCTATAGAGTTTATATCTCTGGTCACTTTTTATTAGAAAAGTGATAGCTTGCCCAGTAGTTTCTTCATCAAACTTCCCCTTACCTACATTATCGTGTGTACCTTATACTGCAAACTTTAATATCAGACTGTCCAGCTTCTGCGTATAGAAACACAAAGGATAAGATAGTAAGAAATTAGCATTTGGTTCACCAAACCTAACTGTCTAATACAGCTACTTACTGATTTGTAAAATTTACAAGAAGTAAAAGCACGATAAAAATCTTACTAAATATCATAAACACATTTGCATCTAGTTGAGAAAGAAGCTAAGAATTGATTGCCTGGTCTGGAGACAGGAGAGATCCAGAAGGAGAAAGTTGAATGGTAACATTGAATCAGAAAGCAGGCAGATGAGAAATGATGGGATACAGACATGTAATCCCAGAATTTGAAGTGTCTCCAGTGCTTTGAACTATTTGATTGATAATGGTAATTCAGGGTCCTCACATATGCATATTTAATTATTGAATAATTTTTTTTCAAGAGTCTACCAAAGAAACAATTTGTTGGCATAAATCACACTGTCAAAAAAAAAGTAATGGTCTTCCTATTCATATGTGATAGGAAGGCTTATTTCTCACTGTTTCAGCATGGACTTCTGCAGTTGACTTAACCCAATTAACTCTAAGTAATGGTGGAAAAGCTGAAACTTGTTGCCACAACCTTGAGTGGTATTCTGAGGTTTTCCACACTTATACTGCCTTACTAAGAGAAGCCTCAGGTATGACTGGAGAATGGTAAAATAAATACCCATGGCAAAATAAGATGCCATTTCTGAATGGTCAACAAAAGTGGGAAATTAGCAGAGAAATATGAAGATTTTATTTACATAAAGACTGGACTAGAACAGGCTAAATTCAGAGGTATAGGGTTTCAGTTCATACAACTAACTATGTCGCTATTGATGGTTCTAGTCCAATATATCTCTAGAACATACCAGTTATTCTTCTGTCCCACTTGCTCAATGCCATCTAGTCAACACTGCCAGTTAATCTCCAACCTCCATTTCACTTCTTCAGTGATATCTGCACTATACCCAAATTTATCCTTTCACACGCAAAGCCCCAGTGGCTCACTCATAGTTTCATAAAAGGAACTGTCTTTGAAATGTGGGCCTAAGCTATTAGCAACGAACTGGCTTACTCTTCAAAGCATTAATTTCAATTTCTAAAGAGATGAGTTTGCTTCCAATTTGAGGTAGATCTTCCTATTTCATAAAAGAATACATAGATCCATTTTAATGTATTTCTTTTCAGCTGAAATGACAACAAACAAAGAAAATAAGACCTAAGACCTTGAGTTTTCAAATACAAGCAGGTAACCACCATGAGCCAGGTCAGAGTTATTTATATCACTCATTGTTTTAATTTGGTAGATAACTGATTGCATTTCATTGTTTATTTATTCTTCTTTAACACAAGGCAGTTGAAATCTCTAATTCTTTCTTAGCTTTCTGAATAAGAAGTTTCAGACTTGGAGAATGATTGGTTACTAATAATCAAAATTCTAATGTGTATTTCACAACTGAACTATTTTTACAAAAAAAAAAGTTAAATTGACTTTTTTGAAGCTTTAATGAGAAATATATGAAGAAAATATAGCAAATGTTCATATTCTCACTAAGCAGATTTTAAAACATTAATACTAATTTATATTTTCTTTTTATTTAGTAATTTTAATAAGTCTTGCCCCCATTAATGTATTTCCCCACAAAAGTGATCGGTTCTACTTTTTTAAGGGAACATCTCTATGCCATGTATTTTACATGTCTTCCATTTCTAAGTTTATAGTATCTGTAATGTATTAATCTTAAAATAAAAATTAACATTCTTTTTACGTTCCCTCAAAAATTAGTCAAATAGTACATATAGTGACCAAGTATCTATCTGTTGGAGTCAAATGGATATTTATGTAAAACCTGACTGTATTACAGATAATTACTGACAGCTCAGATAAGTTTATCTCATTTCTCTTGTCTTAGTTTTCTTATCTGTAATATATATATATATATATATATATATATATATATATGTGTGTGTGTGTGTGTGTGTGTGTGTGTGTGTATACATATGTATGTATACACAATTATATATATATACCTGTATGCACATCACATATATATGTGTGTATACATACATGTATACCTGTATACACACATACCAAAATTATTTTATAGGTTCTTAGTTTTAGAAAAAAGGATATGATGAAAAAGTGCTTATCCAAATAACTGAATAAAGAAATGTGGTTCTGTATTAGTGTACAAAACACATTCACACACAGAGAGACACACACACACACATACACACACAGAGTTTGTGAAGTTATTATTGTGTTCTCTTGATGGAAAGCCTAACAAATAAAGGAAAAAAATTCATTCAACTGTGATAGAAGTGATTTTATAATGTTTACATTATATTTCTATACCCAGATCCTAGAAAATGGTCTGATTTCTCCTGTTTTATTTATATTCTTTAGAACATAATTTCTAGATTTTCTCTAATTTCACCATTTTCCAAAATTTTGGAGTAATATATTATATAGTTGGTGCACAATGAAGGTATGTTGCATATTTATTGATTTGTCAAGGGGCTTAGATGACCAGTATTTCAGATTAGCTGGTCTAGAACGTGAAAAACCTAGGATCTGTAGCATAAATGCTTGAAAACTCATTTCTACACAATGAACAATTAAGAATATAAATAATCCTTCTTTCCATCACAGATATATTTCAAACACACAGATATCAAATAGCAATTACCAAAACTTTGAGTGTTTATGCAACTAACTTTAAGATTCCATCAACAAAAAGGATGCACTAATAAAAAGTGATTACAAACTAAATTTTTCTGAATAAAAATTACACGGAGACTTCCATTCCTAGAAATTGAAATATTTGTGTAGACAGACAGATCTTCTCATGGTCAATTGGCATGCACTTGGCATGAATGGAAACCTTCTTTAACCTAAAGAAAAACAGTAAATTAGGTGTAGTTATATTATTCTTCATTTTCCTTATATCTTGTTTTTGTGATAGAACTCCTCACTATTGTCACTTTCAGGAACAACAATAGCAGTAATAAGATAAAATTAGGGTGTTTATACTTAGTATGAATACATCCTGTTCTTAGACATCATCTAAGCCCAATCCTCTAATGGTGAGTTATAATCATAGAAATTATGGTGTACACAGTACTAGTCATTCAGAAGGAAATAAAACCAACTTTTAGATCGCAGCCTTTCTACTTACACACATTGTCTCCCACAACACATGCCAGAGAAGTTAATTTTCAGTTCTGCCACAGCTTGGATCCAGTGCTGTAAGAGATCAAACCAGTACCTGCCAACCAGATTCGTTTTCATTCTCAGAGAAGTTATAAAACTTGAGGTGCAAAAATTCAACCCCTAAATGCAATGGTTCTCAATTCTGTCTGCATGCTGGTACCAACTGAGGTACTAAAATCACTGATCCATTCCCAAGTGGCTAATTCAAAGATTCTTATTTAATTAGTCTGGGATGGAGTCTAGGAATCATTAATTATCAAAGCTACCCAGTTAATATGTAATATGCAGATAGGGTTAAGAACTAGTGCCCTAAAGCCACAGCAGTAAATAAAAAGAATTCACACAGGTAGAGTACAGGTTTACCTGAATTTAATAAGCAAATCATTGAAAAAAATTAGAGGTAAGAGAGGTATACAGTATTTTTAATGCAACTTTTTAACATACTTTGCTATTTGATTTTCATGTGGTTTCAAAAGAATTTTTTCATAGCTAAAAATTAAATGTACTGTCACAGACAAGAATATACTAAAAAGACATGACAACTAAAAATTTTATATTGCATTATGGGTGGTTTTCTGGAACAGAAAAAGTATATTAGGTAAAACTAAGAAAATCAGAATTAATTAATATAACAATTGTGACAAGCTAAAGTAAAATATTAATAATGAGAAATTGGAGTGTTGGTTGATATATAAAAAACTCCTTGCACTATCTTTGCAATTTTGTTATTTTAAAAAAGCAAACATATTAAAAGTGGTATATTCATCTGCTATAAATACAAAATATTGTATCAACATTCTTTCTTGTAAAAAGCAGAATATGATTATCACTTTTATCTACAATTTATGAAGTTACTCTTTATCTAACCATAGATCTGCATTTGTTATTCCAAATCTTATTTAAAAGTAATTAACACTTAAGATATAAATAGTTTATAATTTCTAACATTTTTTTCAAAGTAATTTGAAAGGTTATAAAATAAAATAAATATAAACAATAAAGTATATAAACAAAATACCAGTAGTGCATAGAAATAAAAGAAAAATATAGTATTTGGAGGCCAGGGGAAGCAATTGTCCTTTTTACTACCAGTGATGGAATTAATTCAGTTAGGAGTGGTACTAACGTTACCTTAAAACTCCCCTTGACTACTAGATTATTTGTAAATCATATTAATATATTAAGTACTTTTTTATACATTAGTTGTCACTGTTTTCAAAGTTGTAAAATTGAACAGATGGAAAATATTAAATAGTGTGGGTGGCTTACTTGGCATGGCATTGAAGATTGAATCCTATAATATGAAAAAAAATTCTATTGAATTTAATTTCACCTATTCCACCAACACCCCCTCCAACCTGCTGCTCTGCCCAGAAGGGGACAGTCGTATTGCTTGGGGCTTTCATGCATGCATTTGTCAACATCATTTATTCTACTTTCCAATTCTACAATCCCTCACAGTAAAATTAAAAGTGAAGCAGGTGGGCAGTTTCACAATCTTCCCATTACATTATTGAAACCCATATCAAAGTATTAACTTATGGAAAAGAACAAATAAAAGGAGAATTCCATCCCATTATGAAAGAGCCTCCAGAGAATGGAGGACTGGGATAATCTACATAGGAAATCAGCTTGAAAGGAGAAAGAGTTTACTGGTGTCACCAATGGTCAAATTTACAAACATCTTTGATGTAACACTTCTGGTAGAGATCCCAATTTCTCAGTGCCTTTTAACTCAGTGCCGTTTAACTTTTGTTTTCTGACTAGAAAACGAAATTTCTTAGGAACAAGAAAAAATAAGTCAGTGCAATGTATAGCATTAGACAAAATTAGGCTTAAATCCTGTCTCATACTGGCTATGTAAGTTTGGGTAAAGTACTTGATATCTCTGAGATTCACTTTCCTAACAGGTGCAAGGAGGATAATAATGCCAAGTTCATTGAATTTTCATAGGAACTAAATTAGATAACAAGTGGAACGCATAATACTGTTAAAATGTTGATTTGAGTTGCCTAAACATAGATATGGTTCATAGATTAACAGCACTTAGTGATTCACCCATCTTCACATTGGGTTTTCTGACCCAGGAACTGGAGCTCTATGTTGTATGATGTAGTATCCATTGACAGCTTTGTCCTCAGAACTTACATTTTGTGATGCTATAAAGAATCAATCACTCCTGAAAGATAAATATCATTTGATACTGGTTGTGTTTGTTTAATCTAGCTTTGTCTGGAATCTGGGGATTCCACTTGTGGAGTAGTTCAGCTCCTCCCAATACAAGCTGATTGCTGAGTATGATAGACTGGCATAGGCATCCATTCTTTTTCCTGATGACTTCTTGTCTTTCCAAGTCTGGAAAAGTGAGAGCTACCTTCCTATGCTTCTCTTGTAGTTATAGTTCTGAATGTAAATTGCACTGCACTCACTAGATACATTCGCCTGAAATTTGGAAAATGTTAGTTAGACAGAGACCATCATTCTTTGGTTACAATTCTGGAAGCAAAATCAAAAGAAAAATTGAGTCTTAAGAGGCAATTCTAGCAGCTGGAATTATATAGTTTGCTCATGAATATTGAGTGGTGTTGGTAATGATGACTGGCACCAGCTGTGAACTTGTATATTTGAATTCAATACCTCAGGAACTGACCTTCCTCCATGTCCCAATACTTCCAACAATGGTATAAAAATCTAAATTCTGTGCATGAAATCTCTTTCTGTTGGAAAACCTAGAGTCCTTTCTGTTTCCTGCAATGTACTAGGTAATCTTCAGAACAACTTGAACTTTGATTTTTTTTTTAATTTCTTAAATGGGAGTAACAGCAAGAAAAGGTAAACTAGATAAATGTTAGGGTCTATTCCAGCTTTGTATGTGTGTAAGGGGAGGGATATGGCATTGGGGACTGAACCCAGGTCCTTCTATAAGCCACATCTCTAGGCCTCCATCCTAGCTTTAAAATAATTATGATTTAGTGGTCATTGCTAAGTTCAAAGATGAATTTCAATTTGAATTTGAGGTCTATAGGTTTCTATTTCCCCATTCATGTCACTTCTTCATTTTTTTCTGACCCTATTGTGTGTCCCAAGAGGCTCATCTTTGTGGATCCATAGGCCTCTTGTCTGGCTAGTGGGCGAGCTTTGCCAATACAAGTGTCTGACAAGATACTGAAGAGGGAAGGAAGCAAGGTTGGGGTGTTGATTTTCTCAGCTTCCTCTCCTCAAATTGACCTTGCATTGAAAGCATTTTTTGGTTGAGGGCCACTGTTTCCCTAGGGAATCCTCTCCTTAACTCTAACAATTTGAGTAGTTCTGGCAATTATTTGTCCCTCTCATTTACTTAGGCCAAACTATATGCTTCCCATTGCTGCTAAGTAGTACTGCTGCCCAAATCCTTTAACCCTGCCCACACATCAATAAACAGTCCTTTTATTAAATTCTCTTCAATTTCAGCTTGCCATTTATATCCTTTGGGACCCTAACTAATACAAGTGATAAAGTTAATGAATACAATGAATAAAAAAGTAGAAACAAAACAAAGTAAATAAGCAAAGGAAAATCCCCACAAACCATACCATAGGGGACCAAACTCAGTCTTGGGAAACACACCCAGAAAAAGGTTTGTCTCCTCTTTATTCCCACAGACTCAGCTATCAAAACCCTGCCTGTAGCCATCATCTTCTGTACTAAATTTTCACGTGGTGCTATACTTGTATTTTGTCTACTACAGTTCAAACTTCAGTGATTCCCGATTGCCTCAGAGTCTTCTAAATCTTTTAACTTGTTATTTCAGATTATCTGTGTTTACCTGAAATATATCGCTAGCCTCATGTTTTATGCCGTTCTTTCATTGGAAAACCTCCTGTGATTTTCTTCCCCTGAGCCTTGGTCCTTCTCTTTTCCTTCCCTACCATACTCATTTTGCATTGCCTTTTAAAATGCATCCCAATAGACAAGGGATAGCTCACGTTCTATCACTTTCTAGTGTACTATTATAAGCTGTGCAATCTCTTTTTCAACTAGTGTCAGTGTTTTGGGAACAAGAATAAATAATGCATTTGTATTCTTGAATTATGTTATCACCTAAGTGGATTGATTTTTGTCTCTTTAATAATAATGAAAATCATAGTTAACATTTATTGAATGTTTTCCACACATTGTTTTCCTAAACACTTATCACATTTACATTTCACAATAATTTCAAAAAGGAGCTAGTAAAATCCTGGCTCCAAATTTTTCTAGCTTTGTGACATGTGTTGGCTAATATGATGATAATAGTTCCAATCACATAGGGTGTTGTGAGGATTAAATGAGTTAATACATGGAAAATATTTCAAAAAGGACCATCACATCTTAAACACTCCATGAATCTTATATAATATTTATTATTATTATTATCATCATCATCATTATAATGATCATCTCATTTTTAGAGGAGAAATCTAAGATTTAAAGACATTAATTTCCTGGAAATTAGTTCTTGTCTGTAGAGCAGAAATTTGAGCTTGATAGAGTGGTCAGAGTAGAGCCTGTAACCCTTGGCTACTCTGCTACTTAGCTAATAGATTTTATCTGTCTGGAAGACAGTTTTTCTTGTTCTTGTTCTTATATAGCAGGGAAAACATAATAAACATTTTTAAGAACTAATTATCACAGAATAGTAGACCTCTACCGAAAAACTTGTATGTTTTCTTGGGTAAGGTTATAGAAATGATGTTATCATTCACATATCACTCTTTACCTTATATATGTCAGAAAGATCAGGGTAACAGGTAATGTTTAAAAACAGTAGTTAAATGTGCTAGGATATTTAGGATATTGATACAAGTGATTTCCATTATTTCAAGATAATTGATAGTGAATTTCTGTTCATTAAGGAATTAGTATACATGTACTCTGCAGAATATATTTTGGTAAAGTAAAATTCTTAGATAAGTAACCTAAATAAATAGTCTAGCTTTATGATGCATCTTGCCTAATTTAGAATATTTGTAGTAGCTCACATACAACACATTTGACTAGGTCAATCTAATATTTGGTTTTACTAATATAAAGCAAAGAAATTCAGCAAACACAGTTAATTAAAATGCTACTAAACTTCTTAGATTTTTGAATGGGAAAAGTCTCAGGAAATTAAAAGAACTTCCTGTAAGAACGTAGAGTTTCAATTCACATTTTATCCAGTATTTCTTTTCAAATTTTCCTGCCAAAACTATTGTATTATGCTACAATTATCCAGAGGTGCTATTTTACACTTGGATTATTATTTCAGAAGCTCTGCTTCCGATGTCTAATAAGGTTTCCACACATAACTCCCACACCCCAGAGCTGCCTTCAAAGGTCATTTCTTCATCCCGTTCTTTGCCGACATAATTGCACCTGCCAGGTGAACTGCAAAACAAGTCCCAGGCGCACATGGTGAGTCAGTCGCTGTCATCCAAGCAGCTTTCCTGTTTATGCTCATCCTGAGCATTATGGGCTGGGAAGGCTCTGGGGCCATTTGTAGCTTCTCTTTTTGATAGCCAGAATTTTCCATACATTGGTTCTCAATTCCCAATTTCCCAAAGCAGGAAGTCGAAACAGACTTTATATCAAAGAACAGAGTTTAAGATGAGCTCAAACAAAGGAGAGAGAGACCCCTAACGTTTCCCAAACATCTCAATTTGAAGAGGGAAATGTGTCATGTTCCTGAAATGGTTTAAAAAGGCTTGCAGCTGACTGGCAAATCTTCCATTCACATTTCCCTGTCATGTTTACCTTTCTTGTAGTCTCCCAGAGGCTCTTTCAGATAAAATTTGCAACATTTCCTTATTGCCACTTGCAAGTCTCATAGCAGAGTAGAGTATTTCTCTGTGAACAAATAGATGTGCTTATATTTTCCCAGTTATCCTTGCAATGGGTTGGGGAGGAGGGAATAATTTCAAAATTGTAGCTTATCACTGAAACATGATTTAATGATGTTACTTTTTTTTTTTAGCAAGTATCTGTTGTCCTAAAAATGAAGAATAGTGTGAAAGATGTAATTCTATAGCCAATGATACCACCTGTTTTCAGTCAAAACTACATTTCTAAAAATCTGAAACTTTAGATAAATGAAGGTACACAATAGATTGTTCATGGAATAAAGATTTCATTTGTTTAAATTGTGGAAACATTTGGAAGTAGAATGTTCAAATACAGAATAAAATTCAGTGTAGCATTAATCACTGTAATAATTCTGTTTTTTTTTTTAATAGCATTCAACATAGTGCTTCCAATACTTTTAATCCTACTGGGGGAAAGTTTCAGGTAAAATGATTACAACTTTCTGTGAGATGGGTGTCCCTATTCTCATTTTATATAGAGAAATTCACCCATGGCATTGGCTATACAAATCAGACAGCTAAAAAGAAATAAGTATGTACTACGCTTCAGGTAAGTCTGACTCTAAATCCTGTGTTCTTCTTCTCTATGCTGGCTAACCCAAAAAAGTACATCATTAAGATGTTATATAATACTATAATAATTATTATAATAATTTCACATAATTATCTAATACTATAATTATTTGACATGATAATCATAACTGCAATATAATTATGCTAAGAAAGTTCATGATTGACTGAGAAAAATGTCTAGAAATGAAATTTGACTGGTCAGAGATCAATGCAGGGCAATCTCAGGGTGATTTCACCAATATTAGAGGAAAACAAATGCTTTAGTAAATAGCGACAAATTCTAAGAATGATGCAAGACATGGAGTTGAGTTGCCAATATCAAGATATAATTCAGGACAGCAAGTACCAAGGTATGCTTCTTTTAAAAATAAAAGTTTGCACAGGGATATCATTTTAGGTACTTCTTGGAATCTGATGTTATGGTCTTATGGGGAACTCTTTGTGGAAAGGTCCCAGGTCAGGAACAACAAGTCACAGATCAGATAATCACAAGTCATGGACCAGATCATCACAACTGGCTTTTGAAATTCAGTTGTTTATCAGCTTCATTACTGGATTCCTTGCAGAAGAACTCCATTGATACTCCATTGGCTATTTTTTCTTGTTTGATCTGATTCCCAAGCTCAGCTTTAGTCCTCCTTCAAAGAATCATTTGTCTTTCTTCCTCTCACCTGTACTTTTAAAATGCTAATTAGAAATGAAAAAGATCATTATTAATTTAAAACTAAATGCAAAAAGGGAGATGCCAAATTGGCAGAGATTCATTACCATTTTTCCCTATTCATACCTTTCCTCAAAAGCTGGCTCATGGTTTAACCTTCTCTATGAAGAGCTATGGCTTTTCTCACCTAGAACATTTTTAACAGTAGGTTCCTTCCTGTTCTCTACCCCATCCAAGCCCTTCTCCTCTCTGTCTTCACTATGTTCTTTCTAAAATGGAAATATGACATCAATCTCATGTGTGAAACCCATCAAATAGCTTTACCTCTTTACAGAATAAGTGGCAAATATTTTGATAAGTCTTTTAGGTTTTTGAGGAAAAAAATCTTTCATAATTTGAATCAACTTTCCTCTCTAAATCTGTCCTATATTATTATCTTAGCAATACTTAAATATGCTCTCTAAAAAAGACCTTTTTGTTTTTGTGTTTGTTCTTAACTTTAGTTTCTAATGAATTTCTTTTTTCTCATCCAATATATGAACCCCTTAGAGTAAATCACTATTTCCTAGGCTCCTGTTGAAGCTTCTGCATATTTTTTATTGCTTTTATTTCACTAACTGTAATCATTTACAGGAACTTTGGAACTCATTTGCCAGACTAGTGAATTCTTCAGAGTCAATTCCATGCCTTACTTATATCTGTTTTCCCACAGTTTGTTTTATTATTTGTTTTTGCAGTGCTGTGGATCAAACCCAGGGCCTGGAGCATGCTAGGCAAGTGCTCTACCAATGAGCTTCACTCCCAGACATGCTTTAAATCTAATTATGCCTTTACTGAAGTCTTACTAAAGAATTCTAGCCTAATCTGCAGATCATCAGAGTTATTGCAAAATACATATCGAGGACAGGAGACTACTTTGGATTAATAAGTTTTTACCCTGATTTATGGAGGGGTAGGATCTTTTCAGATGGCTAATATTTTTCCTGATAAACTCAAAAATCTCCAAATAGAGCCTATTATGACTTAGGCCATATGTGGTCTTACATGATTTGTTGATTTGCATTGACAGAGTAAGGAAATATATTTCAGAGAAACTTGCTCCCATTTCCTTTTTCTTAGTCCCCTAATTTAGTGTGGTTACTTTTATGTGAATGATGGCAAACATGTGACACAAATGATATTACTCTCATTGCCCACAAAACTGTCATCAGAGTCCATTGGATAACTCCCTCTTTGAGAAAGAAAGCTTGATTTATTTCTTGGATATCTGGTTTTAGACAAATGGAATAATTGAATTCATCATACCAAAGCTGTTCATTTATGTAGCACACTTTAGATAAAAGATAAGTAGAACAGTCTGGATTAATTTAATCACTTTTTGTGTAGTATTAATTATAGAGTAACTACTAGTTCATTTGGGGATTTCCAAAAGGGACCTCAATAAATGGCACCTACCTGAATTCTGGGGGAAAAATGAGGATAACATAAAAAATAAAATGTAGATACCAACATATCACCTTTATACCTGATAGAGGCTGAATTTGAGTAGATGGCTTTAATTTAAGGGCAAAAGAACTTCTTAATACTCAACTTAAGAACCATGCACACTGTATCCAGGCCCAGTTGGCTCTGCATTTAATCAGGCATGTGCAGTCCTTCATGCAGAACTTACACAGGAAGTGAAGAACCTGTGCTCTTTATAAACAATTCCAGGCACTCAAAGTTTATTGTCATCATCATCATTATCATCATCATGATCCACTGAGCTAACTCTTAAGGTAAACTCTTAGAAGTTCCTTTAGTTACTTAAGATTAATGATGATTTAAGATTATGAATACCTTTTGAATGGTTGAATCCTAAACACTGGTAGACCTAATAGTATGTCACTTCCTTTCATTTTCTCAGGTCAGCTAAAAATGCTGAGGTTTGTACAGGTGAATTCTAGATGCTTGTCAATTTCTGAAATTCTATGTGTAGAGAGTCATTCTATGTTGCAAGTGTTCAAGAAATGGTATGCTTCTATTTTTTCCTATCAATTTCAAGTCTTGTTCACAAACAACTTTTTAGGAGATAATTTCATCTTAGTCATTTTTTTTTGTTTGATTTTTTAGGACTAGGCAAAAGTCTTGAGGCTTTATTTAGTCCCTAGATATTGATGATATTTCTCCATGCATCTTTTACTTATTCCTACTGGACAACAAGACATATGATATCAATCCTTTTGGTGCCTCTTAGTCCTATAGCTTTGTGATAATGGTTCTCACCACAATCCTCATTCTCATTGTCATCATCCATTGCCATCAATCATCTTTATCATTATATGATTATGTCCTGAGTAATATCATCAACACAAACATTCTTATTATGTCACCAGTATCAATGATCAAAAGCACTTCATGAGTGCAGCATTATTTCCATTGCTAATTTAAGCACCAGCACTTCACTAACAATACAATCACAATTGTTTTCATCACCTGCTTTATCATAGTCACCATTAACACCAATTCCATAACCACCTTCATAATTAATGTAAGCAGAAGCAGCAAGCATTTTTATGAAAATTTGGTAGTTAGATTTCACATATCCAAGATAATTGTTTCATGATCTTTTTATTTTCCCACCAATTTTTGATTGGCTGATTACCATATTGGGGATTCAACCCAAGGTTGCTCTTCTGCTGAGCTACATCCTTATTCTTTTATTATTATTTCTTTTTTTTTTTTAATTTGGGACAGAGTTTAAGTTGTCCAGGCTGCCCTTGAACTCATGATCTTCCTCCCTCAGCCTCCCAAGCTGCATACCAACATGACTGGCATCACCAAAGCTCTTTAATGATTAAAGCCTTCTTATTAATTATGACTACCATTATGGAAACAGAATGGAGTTTACTCAAAAAGTTTGAAAAAAAGAATTACTATACAATCTAATAATCTACTACTGGTGATATATACAAAGATATTAAATCAGTAGTTACAAAAAGTATCTGCCTTTTATTTTCATTGCACAATAGCTAAAATATAAATCAACTTGTGTCCATAAAGAGATAAATAGATTAAAAAAAAGATGTTCTATGCATGTACTCTCTCCTATGTGTAAGCTAAAAATGTTTGACCTGAATATAGAATAGAGGTTGGGAAGTGGGGAGAGGGGATAGAGAATATGTGGTTGGATAATATGAGTTCAGGTGTTCTGTAACCCAAAGGGAAGATTATAATTCCCCAAAATCTATTATATATTTCAAACATCCCAAACATCAAGAAATAATAAGGAAAGGGAAATATTAATTACCTATTTTTATTAGTGCACACTGTATGCATGTGTTGAAATATGTCCCATGAAACCCTATTAATGTGTATAATTAACAGTGTTAATCAAGTAAAATTTTACTTAAAAAGAAAAAAACATGGTGTATGTTGTATATATGCATATACATACGCACACATATATACACAATGCAATATTTTTTAGCCTTAAAAATAAGAAAATCCTATCATTTGCAGTAATATGAGTGAAACGGGAAGAAATTATGTTAAGTGTAATAAAACTAGGCACAGAAAGACAAGAAAAATAAGCATACCTATATGAAGGATCTTAAAAAGTTACAATCAAGAAAATAGAGGTATGCAGGGAATGAGGAGATGCTGATCAGAGGACACAAGATTTTGACTAGACAGAAGGAATAAATTCTAGGGATTCACTGTACATCATGGTGACTGTGTTTAATTATAATATATTGTTATTGGCTTGGAAGTTGCTAAGAGAGTTCCACAAAATACAATTTTTATTTTAAAGAGCACATTTGAAAATAACAAGCAAGCTATCTAATTATTGGTTTCAAGATCTTAGCTCATGTTGGTAGATGTGCTTCTATCACAAACTTTCTTAGGAAACTTCAAAATATATAATAATGATCTTCTAAGTATTATTTTCTAGAAAATCACTGAAGAGATGTTTAGTAATCAATTCCAATATGCACAATCCTTTGCTAATTGGGAAAGACTGACAATATTAGCATAATATCAATCCTATAGACTCAAAGAGCTGCCAATAATTCCTCAGAGAGCAAATTTAGATAAAAACAAATAGACCAAATTCTGTCGCTATTAATAGAGCCCCATTTATGTTCCAGATCCTGTACAAATCGACATATAGAATAGGAAGTTGTACAAAATTGTTTTTATAAGACATGTAGCTTGTAATTTAAAAGTCATGAAACTGGAAGAAATTATATTAAGTGTATGGTTCTGTCCTGTATGGTTCACTCGTCCTACCTTCCCCTTCCATAATAGGTCTTGATTTCTTGGAGGGCAAGTATTTGCATCTCTAAAGCACCTTCCATAGGAATTCTCTGAACCTAACCAGTCCCCATGTTTTTTCATTTGTTGAGTGAACACAACCATTTGTTGAGCAAAACCAACAAAAGGATTTATATAACATAAATGTACTATTAAACATTGGCTACTAAACATTACCACCACTTAAGTACTAGATATTTAACTTATCTACAGATATTGGAAACATATGTAAAATTAGTTTTATATCTCATCCATAAACATTAAAGCATCATATCTGTCGTGAAGCACTTTAGGATGCAGAAGAAAATTAGAGCAAAGTTTACCTATTATCAATTAATCAACTTTTCCTTGAAGAAAAATTGAAGCACCCACTTCTCTGAACTTTTTAGAAATAGCAGTCCAAAGAAAAGTCTTTGGATCCTCAGATGTCAATCCCATTCTCCAACATTTGAATATGATGTCATTGTTTGAAGATTTTTTTTTTTTAGTGAAACTAATTGCTAATTGGAATAAAGACCTCTGCTCTGACTCTAGAAACTTGAATTTGGAAAAATCAAATTCCATTTCATCTTGTATGATTACAGAATAATTTCTCATAGCTCTCCATGTTCCAGAAACTTTGAGCCTCAGGTTCCATTTTCATTTCTTTTACTCCACTTTTTTAACTCACACATAAACAAACCATGAAACTTCATTGGGAAATAGGTTTTGTAAATCACTACACTGCCCCAGAACTGTTCAAATTTAATCTTTCCTAGCCTGGGGTGGTGGTGTATGCCTGTAATCTCAGTGGCTCAAGAAGCTGAGAGGACAATTGTAAGTTCAAAGCCAGCCTCAGAAATTTAGCAAGGTCCTAAGAAAATTGGCAAGACCCTGACTCAAAATTATACATATATATATGGGCTGGAGATGTTGTTCAGTGTTTAAGTGCCCTGGATTCAATCCCTGGAATCCCAAAATAAATAAAAAGTAATAAAAAGTAATAATTAATCTTTCTTCTCAGTGAAATCCAGGTCACTAGTCTTTTTCTTCTTTCTTCACCTTGACTTCACTGTTAGGATTTATACAAAATTAAACCCCAAAAGCTCACGTGTGAGACAGTGCAAAAAGGCTTAGATGTGAAATGTTTGGGCTATGTGAGAGTCTTTACTTAATCAGTATGTTAATCTCCTTGTAAGGATTAGCTGGGTGTTATCTATAGGCAGGTAGGATGTGGCTGGAAGAGGTGGATTGAGGGCATACCTATGAGGTATATATTTTGTGTTGAGCAAAGCTCTCTCTCTCTGATTCCTGGTGCCATGTCCTGAGCCACTTTCCTCCACCATACTCTTCTTCCATAATGTCCTGTCTGTCCTGAAACCCAGAGCACTGAAGTTGGCCATCTATGGGCTGAGACCTCTGAAACTGTGAGGCCCAAAATAAACTTTTCCTCCTTAAAATTTTTCTTGTCAGGTATTTTGGTCATAGCAGTGAAGCTGAATATCACATCTCAGTTTTCCTTACTCCCTTTTTCAACCCATAATGTTGACACTCCAGATCTCATTATGTTGTATTCAAATAATAATGGTAATACTTAAGATGCTGGGAAAGGGTATAGTTTTAAAAATATTTACTGTAGAACATACATACCTTTTTACATGTTTGCATTGTAGGTTACAAATAGAAAGACTTCAAAATATGGATAAGAAATGAAGAATCGAATAGGATATGACTGAAATGTAAGGAGCAAGCTTAGACAGAGGAGGTATAAATTGGAGGAGACCTGTATAGAAAAATCATAAACTGCTAAAGATGAACTTCCAAGATTAAAAAGAGCATTAGAAGACTCATGGTCCAGAAAGCACTGCAGGAAATAAATAAATAAATAAATAAACAAACAAATAAATAAATAAACAAACAAACAAATAAATAATGCAAATAATAAGTCTGTGATGCCCCTCCAAAATATGGAGGTAATATTTATAGATAAATCTGTAAGTAGAGATTCTTAAAAAAAAAAAAAAAGCACTGAGGAAAAGAGGTGGCAATGATTGACAGAGCAAAATTTCAGTTGATGAAGAAAAATTGTTTCTAAAGCAAATAATAGGAGATATTCACAAAATTAAACATATTAAAGTTGAAAAAGACTAAATTCTAAGTGCCCATTTGAAAAATGTATGTAAAGTAAGCAATGCCTAGGGATGGTCTGAAGAAGAATTTGAAGTTCAGAAATAAATAAGTTCACCTGCAATCAGATGGGCCAGTGTTGGTGGTGAGAGGCAGGGGCCATTGTTGGGTGGTGGTGGTAGTGGCCAAGGATCACATTATGTTCTTACACCCTACATGGTGGGAAAAAAATGAGTTTTGCAAAGAATTGTCTTTGTTCAAATTCTAGAAGATAGTGAAGCAACCTCTGGGGAGTTTCTACACTGCCCTAAACTTTTTTTCATGTGGGAAGGAAATAAAAATCTAAAAAGCCATAAAGGTACTAAGAACAATGACAAACATGTAGCTCTTAAAAATATTCAAGACAAATGTCAGACCAAAAAAAAAAAAAAAAGAAAAAGAAAAAGAAAAAGCCCCAAAATATAGATTTGTAGTATAAAACAAGGCAAGTAGGCATATTAAATCTAAAAATCATGATACTTAAAATATAAATCACTGTCTCTAATATAATCCCAGTGTGATAACTACTTGATTTTATTTACTCATTTATTTTTTCTAGAGCATAAAAATTTATTTTATGGTTTGGTTATGTATCCAACAAACAAGGAGGAGATATGAAAAGTCAAGTTACACTATGCATATAATGAGAATATTCACGGGATAAAGAATGACTAAACTATATACTTCAGGTTGGGCTGCCAGGAAAGACCATTTTTAAGAAGTGACTTAAGGTGATTTTACTCATAAATGTTCAAAAGCTGATTTTTTGTCATAATATAGTCAAAGCTTATTTTAAATAAATGGAAGAGTTGCTGCAATGATCCAAGGCAGAAAGGAATATGATGTATTGAAAAGTCAGAAGAAAGAATGTGTCTGACACATACCAACCAAGAGGAGAATAACCTGGGGCTAGCTCACTTATATCATGATTTCCCCAGGACAGCCCTGCTTATACCTACCATAGTATAATTTTAATAGTACGTCTCTTATTTCAATAATGGCTTTGTATGAACAATAATTTAAATGGTCACTTTCAAAATGATAGGGAATAAAACTTGAAAGATATATAAGCCCACAGAGAAAATTGTTGACTACCTATTTTACTCCCTTTAAGGTTTAATCTCCTTCAGCAGTAGATCAGAGAAGAATGAAGTTGCAACATAGATGTTAAAAAATTTGGGTTTATTAGGAATACTGCTGACTTGACTAAGGTCAAAGGAGTAGTACTAAAGCCCCAGATCACCTATAAATTACATTATTTTCCTCTTCATGTTATATTTCTGCCACAGGACATCTATAAACTTCTATGTACCTTCTCCCAAAGTAGAGTTACATAGACCATGCTTTGATCCACCTTGAACTGTGACTTTTCTATTTATTACAAAAATATTATTATGCAGGCACTTCATCTCCAAGGCAACGAGATGTGGAGCATGAGCAGTTCAACCTTTGCAGATAACCCAGATTTATTTGGTCAGTTTCTACTTCTGTGGTCAGAAAAATGTAAACATTTGGCAATTCCTTATTATTTTTATAATGTTTGCAAATGAGCATATTATCCCATGAACATGCTTATATAATTTGTTACTCTATTGATGTATGTTGATATGTTTTCTTTCTCCAATACAGAACTGTTCCTTTCTGATAAATGTAGCCAACTGGAATGCTGTCAGGCTTTAAAAACCAACATAAAGTATTTGGATTTCATCCTGAGTGTCATAGGGAGACGATAGCATGTTGAAAACAGAGAAATAATATGACCTGCTGATTACTCTATGTTGAGAAAAATGGATTAGAAGAGCAGAAGAGTAGAAATACAGGGGACAATATAGGGTTGTAGCCAAATTTCAAGTGAGAGGCAAATTATGACTGAATAGTGGAGTATTAGAGGTAGGTAGAAATTCATGGATTCAATATATATTTGAAGATACAGTGAATGAGACTTGATAATGGATTAGTTGTAGGAAGAAAGATTAAGTGAAATAGAAATCAAGGATACAGGCTTCATTTTCCTGCTTATATGGGTGGAAATCATGATCATTTATTTATATCGTGAATACAAACATTGAAACAAATGTAGGAGTTATCTCAAGTGTACTATATGGACTCTTGTTTAAAATATCCATAAAATAGCCAGTAAAGTTAAATTGTATGCCAATTCTTATTTATACAATTTAGGTATGAAAGGATTTATAAAAATAAAAAAATTGAATCAGCAGCATTAATGCTTTATATCCTCAGACTGAGTGAAATCACCTATGAACAGAATGCAACTAGAGATAAGATGGGGTCTCAGAACTGAACCATGGAGTATCCACTATTTAGAGGATCTAGTAAAACCTCTCCGTCCACAGCAAGTCCTTGAAATGTGCCAATGTCTTGGCTTGGCACAGAATCACGAGCCACCACCACTTTGTAGATTCAAACAGCAATTCTTTATTCCCGAACTCACACCGGCCTCTACAAACACGTTCTCCCAAAATCCAAGTTCTGCCGCCGCCCAATTCACCTACTCCACGAGGCTTTCTTTTCCAGTATACTTTCTGAATCTCACGAGAACTCAAGGGAGCTCAGGCAGCAGGAATGCCCTAATCCCAGTAGCAGTAATCTTCAACCTCTAACTTCCCTAAAACCCCTATTGTCTTAAACCGGGAACGCCCTAAACTTGTCTTAAACCGGGAACGCCTTAAACTCAAGGAGCGGGATACTTCCTCAAACCTGATCAGCTCTAAACCCGGATCCACCTTGGTCCTTGAGCAAGGTCACCTTACATGCAATGTCAACAGCGAAATCCATTTAACATGGGGTACGCTAGCAAGGAAATTTTGATGCATCATTCCTACTTGGCAATGGCCCTCAGCAGAAATGCACCCACATGACATTATGTACTACATGGAAATTGATACCTACATCAAAAAACCCTATTCTCCTGACTATAGAGTTTGGTTTAAGAGAGAGGAAAGAATAGACATAATGCTTGCAAGGATATTTGAAGTTTTTCCTAACTAGAATTTTCAGAAAATATTATGGACTCTAGTCTATAAAAATATGAGTTTATAGACACAGAGTTCTAGATATAATCAAGGTCTTTAGGAGAAAGCTGGTTTCAAGAATAAAGCTGAGTTTACATTATTTATTTAACCATTATAGGCCACTTAGTAATACCTAAAAATGATAATTTTTATTTCCTCTACTAAAATGGAAGTTTCCTGGGGCAAAGACTTTGTTTTTCTCATGAATTTCTAGGCCATAAAATGATGTCTGGCACAAAATAGCTGCTCAATAAATATTTTTGAACTAATTTAATATGCATCGGATACATTACATTGTCTAGAAGAGAGTTCTTAAAAAATTAAATGAAACAAGTTCTTCTTTGAAACTCTTTACACATTAGTATATGTATGTCTCATACCATTTCTTCCATCAAACACATTCTTTCTTTCACTTTTCCATTTGTTTGACTCATCTTCTCTTCCTAATTCCAAGTCAAATATTTCTTAAAGTATAGCTCCATAAATACACTTTATTTCTTAAAGTATAGCTCCATGTCTATATCACACAAGATGTCATTATCTGTATAACCTAGTAGTTAGCATATAGTTTCTATCTTTTGTCTTCTTTTCTTATGTAAATATAAGGTTTCCCAAAATAAGCATAATAAACATACTCAGTGGTCTTTCCCATAAATATCCCTTTGTAAAGAACTAGTTTCTTCATAGTCCAAAGAGAGAACAGAGGAACATATCAGAAACCACATGAGATTACTATCAACACAGTTCCTGCTCCCTGGACAAAACTGGACCTCTATCCCCAAATCCTTTGGTCTGTTTCCCATCTAGCAACCATCAAATTTTCTCTGAAAAGAAAATTCAGACTGACAGGTTACAACACAGTCGCCTCTACACCAACATTTGTGTGAAGTCAAGGCTGGACTCAGCACCATGATAAGACAAAGCCATGGGCCACCCATGTTAAAGGAGGACAAAGGCAATGGAATAGGTGATGATGGAGGAATCCCAGTCAAATAGACAACTGTTTATTTTGTTCCCAGTAGTTTTGCAGTTCCCAGAAGAATGATTTGTACTTTGTTTTTTTTTTTTTTATTTGTTTGTTTGTTTTTTGCATTTGTTTTATATGAGATTCTTTAGTGTTCTGGTCAATGAACAGCCCTTGTTTGAATTAGCAAAAGTATACTCTATTTTTGAAGAAATCAGTTTTAACTAAAACCAGAGAAACTAAATTCTCTCTTACTTTATTTCCTTCCGTTCTGTCCAGGTGCTCTTTGTATAGTAGGAGTCAGTAAACCCGTGGCATTGTTTTTCATTTTTGTATACTCTACACTTCCCCACACCAATAATTAGTTCAGTGTTTGCCCACAAAGATCATTATTATTTGTTCGTGTCTTAGGTCAAGTACTCATGGAAAAAACAGAAGTGGTCCTTATAAATATTTGAGTCACCAGATTGGTAATGTTCAACTCCAACCTGTTGTTTCAGTTGCTGGTGATAAAGCATGAATACTGGATTTTACAAGAGCAGATTAAAAATATTTCTTTAAAATGTCAATGGAAAAAAGACACTTTGAAATGGTCTCTTCATACAATATGCATCTCCAGAATCCTGCAGCTCTGGTGCCACCTTTACTTACATACAAAAGGACTATTTTGATTCAAGTTGTTTTCCCCAATGCTGTCAATATTCACTAGATTTATTTGCCCAATGAAGTATTTATTTTTATTTTTATTTTTTTTTGTTCTTCATCAAAACATCTCTTGTCCTTGCTGAGCTGATGGTCGAGGATCAGAAAGCAATATTCCAGCTGTTCTTATAACCAGCATTTCTTAGCAAGGTTAAGCAGTGCCTTTTCAAACTCCCTGTGCTATATGCGTCATCTCCTGGTGAGTCAAACTTGTTATGTTAGCGTATCTCACAGAGAAAGGCCAGTAAACTTTAAAACTTTGAAAAAAAAAAAAAACAGCTTCTTTTCTTGGTCTGCCTAAGGTGGCTTGAGATGTGTTTATCTGAGCCTCACTTGCCACTTTATACTCAAAAACCCCTTTCTTTAAACAGCTGATATCCCTTTCTATTTATCTACAGGTCCCTGAACTGTATCCCTAACTGGAAAGATAGAGAGGATGAGGTTATAGAATCAAAGAGACTGTTTGGTAAGAAATTCATTTGAGTGGATTACCATCTTGAAGGGTTTGTCTTTGAGAGAAGCCCCTGAGCAGCTCAATATCAAACTTTCTCTGCCATAATGAGGCCTGATTCTATAGCTCAGTATTTCGGATGTGCCATCTAAGCTTTAGACATACTGCCCATCTCACCTGCTCCAGTGTTTTAGCTGATAAAGCACAAATAAAGAGAAACACTGAGCCAAACAAAGATGCCAGGACTCCTCACAGCAGAAATGCTGCATGTCTAAAATGTCAAAGTGTGTTCTATATTTTTAGGAGAAAGGTAATGATTTCCTGTTTCTGAGGTTGATTTGATCATTGAACTCTTTACTTGGTGTGAATTATCTTGGTGGGGGGTGCTCTCTTTAGTGGTCTTGATCAGGTGAACTTTGACAATGAATTGGTATGGGAATTTTGTTCCTATTCGGAAATCTAGGGTTTGAGGTTTCATGTTCTACTATTGCCTAACTCCCTTGTGTGTCTATTCATTTCACATTCATTCTTTATTAAGGTTTAATCATCCACACCCACTGACTTTCACCTATACACCATCATTTGTATTTTACTGTTGGTATCATATCAACCTCATGTTTTTCCATTCAAAATTGTGGATTTTTTTATTTTTTAATACTTATTTTTTAATTATAGGTGGACACAATATCTTTATTTTATTTTTATGTGGTGCTGAGGATCAAACCCAGTGCCTCATGTGTGCTAGGTGAGCACTGTACCTCTGAGCCACAACCCCAGCACCCCCCCATTCAAAATTATTGTATTCCTTTTCTGTATGGAAAATTTTAATTTACTTTTTGTGTCAACTCAAAATATTATTGCCTATATTAGGGATTCACAGAATGACAGAACTTGAAGAGATCCCCAGTAATTTTCTGTCAAATCTCTATCAGGGGACAAACATATAAGGAAGTTATATAATTTTCCATGGGTCACATAGAAATGGAGGAATAGAACTAACATGCTGACTAGACCACATAAGGTTTCTACAATTTTCCATAGCTGAGAGACAAGTTGTAAAACAGGGGAGGAAGGGGCAGAGTTGGACATTGTTCCCCAGGAATCAAATGGAACCACATATGTAAGTTCAGGTTATCAAATATACAAAATGGAGTTGGCTAGGAAGATCAGCCATGCCCATGATCCAATCATGATCGAGGGCACAGGAGGCTCCAAGTAGGCTCTGTGAGCATAATTACTCAGCATCAGTTGTTACCTAAAGATCCAAACTTCATTTCCTGCAAGATTTAAATAATGGATACATATGGAAAAAGGCCTTGCGATTCTTTGGACTTCACTTCTAACTGCTAACCCTACTACCTAGACTTCTTGACTCCAGACCAGTTCTCTTTACACTATATCACATTCTCTCACTAAATGGCAATGTGCTAAGACCTCAGGGAAAAAATTCTCTGGTTCACAGGGAGTCACAGAAGATCATGTGATGACAGCCTCACTCCAGTTGGAACTGGAGTATAAATTTTGCTTGGCTAGTTATGGGGATAAATATCTCCTGAGTCATCCTCCTTCTCTCATGTGATTCTCTTGTGAGCAGGATTTCTTTATAAGTCTTCTTGTTTCTTTGTTAGTGTGGGAAAGATACCTGCCTTATCGCCAATGATTATAATAGACCACACATTTCAAATATTGTTTTCCACTTACTTCATAGCCATTTTAACAGAAAGTTTGATTCCTGTTATTTCATTATTCTTTGAAATCCTTAATAAAATTAATGATTTTTGAGATCAATTTTCCTTTTGTATGCTCTGAAAGTCCAACCACTTGTATGGGATCCTTACCCTACTGTCAAGTACCACTGCATATTTCCACTTGAAATCCCACTGGTACTTAAAATTCAACACTTCCAAATCAGAACTTCTCTTTTCTCTTACAGATGCTTTTCCTGCCACATTTCCATCTCCACTCAATGACCCAAGTCTAACATATGGATTTCATTCTAAATTTAACTTTTTTTTTTAACCTCCAAATTTAGATTTGAGGATGTGTTGCTTTCCATTTTAAATCCATTGACTTTTGCTACCCCCATGACCATTGCCTTTATCCAAGTCTTTATTGTTCTAGCCTAAAATATTAGACTGTCCTCCTGAGTAATCTCTTTGTCTCAGATCTTTACCTCCCACTTCTGCTAGGAATGGTCTATATGAAATGCAATCTGACTGTGTCACTTCCATTCTTAACATCCATAGCTTCCTATCACCTCCAGGACAGGAGATGGTAAAGATCTCTACTATCACTTTCTCTTATTCTTGACTCATCTCTTGCTCTTTCCCCCTCCATTTATCCAGTTATTTAGAATAATTTGCAATTTCCTAACTTTCAATGTCCTCTCCTCCACATTGCTTTTGTTTTCTCCTTTTAGCTGGAATGTCATTTCCTCTTTTCAGCTGATATTTAAGATTTATCTACACTTCCCTTTTTCTAATAAAACCATTCAGACTAGGTTATGTGCCCTTCTTCTATTCCCCGTAGCACCAGGAAAAATATCCATTGTCATATTAATAACTGCTCTGTAATTAATCATTGGGGAAGGGGTTATTTATGAAGTCTTTAAGATACTGAGATCATTCTTCAGTATACTGACTTATTAAAAGGACTCACAGAACTTGGAACAGCCATTACCCTATAGTAATGGGTTATTATGAAGAAAGACTACGGATTATAATTAGCAGTAGGGAAAAAAAAGCACACAGGTCAATATATAGGAAAATTCCAGGCACAAGTTTTCAGTTGTCTTTTCCCAGTAGGATCCTGTAGACAGCAATTATTTCAGCCAACATAGAGTATTGCCAAACAGAAATGCTCACTCAGTGTCTAGAGGTGTGCTTAGGGTCAGCCATATAGACACAGATGACCATACCTATTGCTCACCTTAGTATTCATCTCCTTCAGAGGTGAAGCTGATAAACGTTCGTCCAAGACCTCTCACCATAAATAACAGTTAATATGACAATCAGGCATGGCACAAGGCCTACAGTTCAGCAGGGACACTATTATCAGGCAGACTATTCCAGGGGCTTAGAAGCTAACTCCCAGGAGTAAAGGACAAAGTCCTAAGTCTTTCAATTTGGCAGGGTTAATAACCCCATTTCCCCCACCAAAGTGTGGTCCCCATAAAAGCAAAGACAGTTCCATATTAATTTCTGAATTCTCATTGTCTATACATGTTCCACCCAGTGTAAGAGCATAGCTTATTTCAGAATAAATGAGTCAATGGATATAAAAAGGAATGAAGCCTGTTTTTTCTTTAAACAGCTCTTCAAAACTCCCTACAATTTCCTCACCACCACCTTCAAAGGCTTAAACTGAACTTAACTAAAGCTAAATATGTACCTTATATCTCAATATTCATGTAATTTCTTTCTTTGATTTCCCTTTCAATATATAAACAGGGAGTAAACTATTAATAGAAGAAAGGAAATCCGGTCATCACAAGAAGAGTCAAAAATTGTTATTTTCTTCCATTCATCACAGATGGATGAGCTTAAAGACGATAGTGGGTAATGCAGCCCTAAAATGGAACATGGGAAGAACATTCCTTCACCAGAGGTAGGCAGAGAGGTCTCAAATAAGGGCATATGTCAACATCTTTCCTGCATGGGGTCTCTCCAGTAACTAGAGTCTTGAGAAAGTTGACTATCCTAAGTGTTTTCAAACATCTACCACACAGACTTCTCACTTTGTCAGATCTCACCATCAAGAATCTTATTCACATTAGTGTGTTTTTTTTTAAAATTGTTCTTTTTCTTGTTAGACATAATGATAGCCTCTCACTCTCAGTGTCCTATATATCTTTGATCTTTTAGAAATATGTTATCAACTCAAGTAACTACTCAATTTACATGCTACAGCAGATCCCTATGTCATATAGAATAAAAAGTATTTTCATGCTGCAGCTTACAAGACTATAAATGTTGCATAGTCTAGTCTCTGTCTCTCAATCTCACCTACTCATTCTTTTATTTAGTTTCTTAGCATAAACTGAAAATTCTCCAGAATTGTCTTACTTATTGGTTTCTATTCTATATTCCCCTTCCTCGAATAAAGGGTCTATGCAATCAAGAACTTTCATTTTCTTGTTGCCTGCTTGAAATCCAATGTTTGGGAAAGTGCCTGGCATACACAGCATTCATTATCTGTTGACTGTAGTCCTTCATATGAAAGCATTCATGGGTTTTATCAAAAGGTAAGAGAACAGCTCACTGAAGGTCCACTTCTAGAGAAGGGGTGGGAAGAGTTCACAAAAGTTCTCAAAGCCACAGGGAAAATTAAACGTCACGGAGGTTTGGATATCCAGGAAGTGTGCAACAGCAGCAGACTACTAAACACAGGCATGCTGGCAACGGATTTGGCAGAAGAAAATTCACGGAATGACTAATGGCACCTTCACCTTTCCAGCCTCTCACACTAGTATCTCCCCCAGGGACTCTCCCTCCACATTCTTACCCCATTACTCCCGTGATGCTTTGAGTATCCAGGAACAAAAGAAAATAATATGAAAAAAAAATATTCTCTCTTCTGTGTTACTGCCTTACTAATAATCAGAAATATTTAGTTTTTAAATAGCTTTTATATCTGTTCATTATCTATAAAATAAATCAAAACACCTGAAACCCTTAATTATAGGAACCGAAGTGATGCTTGCTGGATCAACTGTCTTCACTGTTCTCAATGACCCTGTTCACTTAAGAGCCCTCTTCACTCCCGAGTGATCCTGATAGCAGTTGGGGCCTAGAATCAAATATCTCCATCACAAGGAAAGAGAAATAGACAGGAGAGTAATAAAGAAGGACATTTCTGTACTCCACCATGATTGGAAAGGGAAGCAGAATGGACAATCAGTGAAAACCTATTTCAGGCTCAAAGCATCCTGTTTTACAAATGAAGGAACTAAGATGTTAGCTAAAATAAAAAATTAGAGAATATCAAAATTCTAGATAAGGGGGAAGGCTGGGTTCTAAATTTGTGTCTGCTTGTCCCCAGAGCCCTTCCTTTTTCAGGTACAAGAGAGTGCCACTCCTAGGATGAGATGAAATGGAGGAAAGAGCATTAGGAGGAATTTTGTGACTATGCTAATTAATACTGATATTTTGCAGATTGTCCTCAAACCTAGAGTATTCATATACACTTGGATGTTAAAAAGCTTCCTATGCTCACATTATGCATTTACTTATTCTTTCTTTGAACAAGGAGAATAGAAAAAAAGCACCTAACTTGGCACACTGGGAAGGAAGCATGCTTAGTTTTGTTTCCTGCCTCCATCCTGTAGGAAGTGGGGGGAGGGTGTGGCTCTACATAAGAGAAATAGACTCTGTAACTTAGCTTGGTACGCAGGCAGGCTTCCCAGGGCTGGTCAGTCCTTCTCCCCTGAGTTACTACTCTGAGACCTTCAAACGGTTAAGGATGACAGATTTTTTTTTTTTTTTGGTTGCTATATGCAGCTAGAGAACAGATTGTTCCCTACAACTCCAGGAGCACCCCCTTTAGTAGGGTGAAGGATGGACTCAACCACAATGCATTTGCTGACGTGCAGTTGATCCCCAGAGACTCGAAGCTGTTTTTGTGTGTGATCAATGTAATATTCCATTGCTAAATTTAGGTACTCTGCATCCTGACAATGGCACCTCACCATGACTAATTAGCAGTGAAAACTGTGGATGGTGACAGGTTCAATTATTTAAGATCCAAGGTTTTGATTAAATTTAAACCCTTTGCCACAGGGCAAAAATATGTGTGTGTGTTTGTGTGTGTGTGTATGTGTGTGTATGTACACAAGTTAAGATCATAAAGCAATGAGGCTGATACCACAAATCATAAAAGGGAAAAGCTGTTCTGAGTGTTCTGTGTATAGGAGATTAGGGGTGTGTGTGTGTGTGTGTAGTGTGTGTATGTGTGTGTGTGTGTGTGTGTGTGTGTGTAAAACCCAGGACATGCCTATGTATACATGTCAAAATGAACATTAGTGTGCATGTGTGTAACATGAGAGTTGCATATGTATATGAATTTCTAAAAATATAGAGAAACAGGAAATACAGTGCATGACTACTAAGCATGTACGTGCAGGCATGTGTTTATGTATGTGTCAACAATTATGATATAGACACACAAAACACTGAAAAATATATGCATGTATATATGGACAGCATTGGAGTTGCATGTGTATATGTGACTCTGAAAATGTAGCTGTATGTTTACACAACTGTAGTTTATATTTGCAACAGTTTAAGGGTGTGTGTGTGCCCACTTTTGCAGATGACTTCGAATACTAGAGATATATATGTTTTAAATACATACTGGAGATCTATGTGTGTATTTATATCCCTCTGGAAATAAATCTGCCCATGTATTACATTTCAAATGTATGCAGAGCTGTGTGTATACTTATATTTATCAAATATTTCAGATTTATTAGGTGTCCAAACATGAGAGAATTGTCAACATATATTATACTGCTACACTACAACTCATATATTTGTGCATTCTCATAGCATTTGAAAACTCTATGTATACTGGCACAAATGCTGTGGGTATATTTTATATGTTTGTGTATACACAAACATATAAAATATACCCACAGCATTTGTGCCAGTATACAATAACATCAATTATATAAAATATATTAAGATATGTCAATATAATCCATGGTCCACAGGTGTATGCATAAAAATTTTGAGATCTACTTGTAAGTCCAACAATGTTAAACCTGTAAATATCATTGATGTGAATTGATATTCAGTGTTGAAAGTATATTTGTGTACAATGCTGAATATATGCATGATATGTGAACATATTCATCAAATTAGAGATACATGAATAAGTATTTTCCACACAGGAAGTATGTACAATACTACCAATATGTTGGGTTTACATGAGATTTTTTTAATTGTGTAAATTGTACATAACATAACATTTATAATTTCAATCATGTTTTAATATTTGTGTGTGTATGGTGCTGAGGATTGAACCCGGGGCCTGAACATGCTAGGCAAGTGGTACAACACTGAGCCAAATGCCCAGCTCAATTTTAACCATTTTAAGTGTTGGATCAGTGGTGAGTACATTCACATTGATGGGCAATCTTAACCTTCATCCAGCTCTGCAACTTTTTCATCTCATAAGACAGAGGTACTTTACCAAATAGATGGTAACACCTCATTCAGCCCACCTCAACCCATTGAATCCATCCTTCCAGTTTCTGTCAGTATAAGTTTGACAAAGTAAATCATATGAATGGATTCATACAGTATTTACCCTTTTTGTAACTGGAGTATTTCACTTAGTATAATGTTTTCAAGGTTCAAATATGTTGTACCATATGCCAGAATTTTCTTCCTTTTTGAAGTTGAATGATGTGTGTATATGATATATATCTCATTTTGTTTATCCATTTCTATGTGCATGGACATTTAGGTTGTTTCCTTCTTGTTTCTGTAGTTGTAGATGCACAAATATCTATTCATGTTCTTACTTTCAATTATTTTTGGTATATATTCATAAGTGGAATTTCCACTTAAAAATTTTTTGAGAAACTATTTTCCATGGTAGCTGTACCATTTTATAAGTAATATTATATATGTGCTTACTGTGTAAGATATACACACACACACACACACACACACAACTATACATTTGTGTTCATTTACAGGATTGTAGATATAAATGTGAATATAAAACACTGAATATATGAATATATACACAAAACACAAAAGCTAGATTTCTGAAAATGTGTGTGTGTGTGTGTATAATACTGAAGATTTATATTCAGTGTTATTTCCTAATTGACAATCAAATTTCTATCATGAATTTTGCTCAAAAGCTTCAAACATGTATCTTAAAATAACAAATATAATTTTGCTCATATTCCTGAAATGTTGTCAGTGCTTAGCAAGTAAACATTTCCTGTTATGAATATCATAACCTGGGATAGTTTGGAACTGAAAAATCTGCTCTCAATTCACTGACATAGTTCTCTCTGTGGGCTAATTAAACTTCCTTGCCACATGGCATCTGCATTCTAAGAAAATCTGGTGGAGATTTCATTGATTTTTATGACCTAATCCTAGAAGTTACATAGTGTTACTGTGCCACATGGATTCCTAAGGAGAAATGCAGACTCTGTCTCTAGATGGGAGAAGTGTCCAAGTTAGTTGTAATATATATATATATATATATATATATATATATATATATATATATATATATATATATATATATGATGGAAGAGATATTTTTGATTATGTTTAGAAAGAACAATTTATCATAGTCACAGGTTATAATATCCAAATAATTTGAAACATTCATTAATCAATTAATTAAATGTAAGAATTCTTACTGAATTTCTACTATGTGTCAATATTGTGAATTAAATAGTAATAGAAGAAAAACAATGTAATAGGGAAAGAGAATGATGCGGATTGGGTAGTTACTATTTTATAAAGGAGAGTCAGAGAAATAATCTCCAGTAAGATAATTTTTGAGCAGATACCTGAAATACCATGAGGAAATGAGCCTTGAGGATAAAGACATCAGGAGACAATAGTTCAAAGTAGATACATGGGCAGTGGCCTTGGAATATAAACATACTTGTTGAGTTTGAGAAATAGCAAGGAGACCAATCAATATGCCTGAGGTACCAGGAGGGGTGGTATGGAAGAATGCCAAAAAATATTAAAATAAGAAAAATATTAAAATAATCTTTCTGTTGCTAAAAAAAAAAAACTTGTAAAGTAACTCCTTTTTTACAGCATTGTCTTTGTTTCAATCACATCCTTTCTGCAAATGCCAAATACCAAAAACTCTGCTCCATGTGATGAGTTAGTGGGCATCAGCTGTCATCTGTATCTGTAGGAAGTTTGCCAACTGATTGAAATTGCTGCTGACCTTGGAGATAAAATTCAAGTCTCAGAGGCTATGAGACATCCCTTCTGTCTGAATCTGTTCTCTCTGCCTGCTTCATGCCACATGTGTGCAGATAAAACACCAACACACTCACCTAAATGGCTGAGGGAAAAATGGGATTGGCATTTAGATGTTCAGATTTGTAATCATGAAAGGGGTCTTCCTGAAGATTTTGAAGGTTGGCTTGATGGTCCTTCTATGCATTTCCCTACTTCCCAATTCCCTGATAAAACCTGGTGAATCCTTTTCTTTGTCATCATTAACAGTGGGAGTAATAAATGGAGAACAACTGCAACCAAACAAAACAACTACTCAGCACACTCCAAGCCATTTGAGGAGTTGCTTTAGTGGGCAGTTGTTCTCAAACCTGACTGTGGATTAGCAGCACCTAGGGAGGTTTGCCTACCTCAAAGTTCTGGAGTTGGGCCCAGGCATAGGTTTTTATTTTTATTATTACCCCACCATGGGATTCTAGCAAACAGCCATAGTTGAAAACCACCATCATTGCTGTCAAGCTATGGCCTACTGCATGGTACAGGAAAATTGAGATTTTATTCTGCCTTAACATCATCCAAAATAAGATGCCTAAAGATGGAAAGCTATTAAGTTCTAAATGCCAAGTGGTTTCTCTGAAGGGCCATTCTTGGTGTGAAGTTTACAAATACAACTGGAAATGGAATTATAACATCTCTTCGTCTATCTGTTATCCCACCCTATCCTTCCCCATTTCACTCCTCTTTTTTGGGAGGGCAGTCAACATCATTCTTTTCTTCTAAGAATACACTTCGAAGGCTAGCCCCTTGCAAAAGTTGTTAAGTCTCTTTTCATATTTGATATAATAGCACCCATATCTTGATACATTTTGGAATATGTCATCTGTTACTTTGCTTTTTTCACCAGTTTTTTTTCATCATTTTTCTTTGGGCATGGTAGTTAACTTGTTGATTCTAGCAAATGAGATTAAAACATTGCTTAATTTGTATAACCATGGCATAACTTATTTTGAAGGGCACAGTGGCAAGGTACCGTTATTCAAAAAGGAGAACCAACAGTGAAAGTATTTCTTCCAGAGGATTTTATATAATCATCTTTGGTAACTTCCTATTATTTTTCTTATACTTAACAATAGATATGGGTACTTCTTGAAGAAACACATGAACCACAGTGCATTAAGATATCAGCTGATGCCATTCCTCACACCCAACTGTACCTTATTGTGTCTTATGATGTATAAAATCAAAGTAAAAATGTGGCCTATCCTTAGTATGCTCTTAGTCAATGATATAACCCTATGCACAGTTTCAAAACTAGAACTTGTTGAAGATATAATTGTCTGAAGTTGTTTTCAATTATTTTCTAAAGAGGATTTCTCTCAAATAAAATAATATTTAAAGACATCAAATATATTAAAATAAAACTTTTTATAAAGCTTTGGAACCACAAAATGTCATTATTTTAACCCCCAACTTTCTCCTTCAAGTTACTATCCTTAAGATATGTCCATGGAACACCAAGTAATTTGCAAATTACTTATTCAAAACACCCTCTCCAAGTCCAGGCACTAAAACCTGTGATTTTTAACTCAGAACAAATACCTGGACCCTGTAGTTCCTCCCCATCTCCACAAACTCTTCCCTTTATCTGGACCAAAGAAACATATTCACTGCCCCCTATCCAAGTGTATTCCCTCTAAGATACATGGCTAACCATTTTCTAAATAAAGTAAATCATGTCATATATTTCTTTGCTTTCAAACCTCTAATTGATTTTAGACTTCCAATGGAATTGTGCTCAAATAGTAAAGCTCAATGCAAACTGCTCTTCCTATTTTCTCGCTCATTTTATATTAATTCACTGCCCTTCTCTCAAATCACATAATGCTCTCATTAACACAACTTAAAATTCCACTGACATGTTGAAAACCAGGTTCCTATCTCAACCCCACAACTCCATCTGAACTAGATTATCTGATATCAACTCTCTGCTCAGAGGTGCAACTTTCATCTTTAATGGATATTGAAAGCCAAATGTGTGTGTGTGTGTGTGTGTGTGTGTGTGTGTGTGTGTGTGTGTGTATAATATATATCCATCTCTAAGACAAATTCCTGGTCAATCACACCCTGGTCCATATACATTTCTTCAAATCTTCCCCAATTTAGAGAGTGGTAATTGCACTTTTCCATCTTTAAGTCTTTTCTTGAAATTCATCAGCAAATCTAGTCCATACTTTTTTTTTTTTTTTAAAAAGTGCAATCCAGTGATTTCTTATAATCTCCACTTCTATTACACTAGTCCATCATTGTCTCTTGACTAGAAAGATTTTCTTTCTCCTACAGTCTTTTCTCCACAGGACAGTCATATCATTTGTCCAAACAGTAAACATTTTATCTAAATATTCTAACATCCCTTCTTTATTATACTAAAAAAAGGAAATTCTCCAAACTACATCAAAGACCCTCTTCAACTGGACCACATTTCCCCTCTCCTCCTATTCTCTTCTCTCTCTCTGCTTTTGCTTTACTGTCCCCCTTTGCAACTATTTCCCACACAACAAGCATATTTTCCAACAAGACTTGAAAGATTTCCTCTGCCTGACATGTTTTCTCCCAGATATACAAATGACTCTTTTCCCCATTTCCTGTAGGCCCTCCTCATGTCATCTCATCAATTTGGTCTTCATTTAGCATTTTATTCACTAGGCCCAACAATCCTGACTGTATAATTTCCCTTTTAAATTTTCTTGATAGAGAATTTCATGATTTGATATACTCTGTACTTTTTTTCCTTTTTTAGTTGGTACCTTTTAGTTATATGTAACATTAGGATTCAATTTGACATAATTACAAAACCATAGAATATAATTATCTCTAATTCAGACCCTAGTATTCCCTTTTTCCCTCCCCTTATTGTTTTCACCCCCAATTAGAATATAAGCTTTACAAGAGATGTTTATCAATTTTGGTAACAAAGTCTACAGTGATATTTGATATGCAGGAGTTGCTTACTAATATACTAATTAAATAAATAAATGAGTAAATGTACCTTGAGCTCCAGTCACACAAGTTTTCATTACTACCTGAATGTCCTTGAAACCTCCCTAATTTATTTGCATGTGAATTATTTCTTTGGCTTGGAAAGCTATCTGATCCTGCCACCTCATGCTTCAAAACCTCTGCTGCTACCTACTTTATGAAATCTCTAGCACCTTTGTGGAAAAGATTAGCTGCTATGTTCTAGTAGCTTGTTGTCTGTTAACATCCTGTTCATAGAAGTATCTATTAGAACACAGCAACACATCTCATAATTATTTGTTATCATGTCTATCCCTTACTACAATACAGTTTTCTTAGGGATAGTAATTGTGTCTTATTTGTCTTTCAATATGTAGCATAGAGTATAAAATGTCGATACATACTTGCCAAATGCAAGAATCAATTATTCAACAGCTCAGATCTATATACAATTTGTGACTTTCCAGGAATGCTGACTGGGAACAAAGGCAAGAACAGCAAGACATTAAAGCAAGAATACAGGTGAAATTTCTTCCCCAAAGTGAGCATGTTTGTTTTGTGAATTTTATTTACACGAAGCAATAGGAAATGGAAATTAAAGTGAAAACCAACTACTGGAATTTGAAAAGGCAAGTCAGGGTCAGAGTTTGGTCCTCTTTTTTTTCTTGCCCATAAAGATATTGTCTGATTGGAAGAAGGCAGGGGAAATGGCTATTAGACGATGTCTATGTAGTGCTACTAATGAGATCTAGGTCATAGGTGAAAGCAATTTTCCAAGTGTAGCACAAACTTTTCTCTTTTGCCTTGAAAACTGTGACTGTGATTTTTTTTCTGAGTCTTATTCAGGGATTCTAGTTAAACTCAAAACTCTTACCCAGTTAGACAAAACTCAGGTGCAATTGCTTTGGTACAGATATGAATATGAAAGTGTATGGTTGGAATTTCTTCCTAAGTCCCTGCTATCTACAAGATGCTTAAGAGAAGGTACCCAATAGGTGAATTGCCAAACCACATAGTAATATAACCAAAAGTCATTATATCAGCTTATAAATGGCAAGCCACTTCTATGGACCATCCTGATCACAGAGAGAAATGTCTATGTTAAATATATATAATGTGTGGGATATGCAAATTTATGTTAAATATATTTATATAGCAAGAGTAAGTCATCGAGAAAGAATCCAAAAGAGATTGAACACACCGAAGAGTTTGAACACACTGTTTGAATTAGAATATGTGAAAAGATGAACAGTAGATTTCTGCTATCCAATATGGTAGACATTAGCCACATGTGGTTACTGAATACTTGATATGTAGCTGGTCCAAATCGAGATGTGTTATGAATGAAAAATGTATTTCAAAGATTCAGTGTTAAAAATGATTGTAAAATATTTTGTGAATATTCTTTATATTGAATATACATTTAAATTATTTCCAAATATGTTGAGTTGAATGATTAAAAAAAAAAGAGAGAGAAGTAAGCTAGGGTTGAGGACTCTGAAGATTTCAGAGCTACCTCTGATAGTTTTTGAGGCCATGCCACTACATTAGAGATGGCATTACCCTGCAAGTAACCATTACATACCCACCCGAGTTAGATGGCATATAGTGTTTTGTTGATGCTTCCACATATTTGGAAACAGATCTTATTCCTGGAAATTTCAACAGCTTAGAAAATTCAAAGCTATTATAATTCTTTAATGAATGGGAGAATTGGGAGTTTAGTGAAATAGAAAGGAATAGAAATGTATCTTTGCCTGTATCAAGGGTTAGTATATGATCTATGAAGAATGTTAACCAAACATCATTGTGAAAAAAAATTTAAAAATGTATGTAATGAATTCCTTTCATTATTAGTTTCATAGGTAAAATGTATTTCATAATAGTTAATAGATAATAACATGTTGCCTTTTTAGTTTTCTTTACTGCTAGGAAGCTCAGATGGAAATTGTATATTCAATTCTGGTAACTCTATTAAACAAGGTAGTTGATAATATTTCATTTTCCATTCTCATTGATGATTTTCAGACAGCCTCACAGAAGTACAATAGTTGATCATTTTAAGCATACAGTTTAATAAACCTGGAAAATGCCAATAGCCATACAACCATTAGCACAATCAAATTATAGAATATTTTATTCCCAGCAGAGTTTCCCCATTGCAGCCCACAGTCACTCACTATTTCTAGAACCATTCCTAGCTACCATTGATTTACTTTTTGTCTCTTTGTCTTTTCTAAAATGGTATGTGAATACTGTGATACATGATATTTTTGTATATGGATTCTTTCATTTAGCATTATATTTTCAAGATCTTTACTTACTGTATTGTTTCAATTGTTCATCTCAGTAGTATTCCATTAGATTGGTATATTATAATTTGTTTACCTATTCACAAGTTGAAGGATATTGATATTTGTTTTAGCCAAGAAATAAAAAGTTAAAGCTGCCATAAATATTTGAGCATGTAACTTTAAGTGGATATATATTTGCATTTCTCCTGGATAAATGTCTGCAAGAATTGCTAGGTCATATGGTAGATGTTTATTTAAACATGTCTATTTCTCATTTGTAGAAGAAAGAAACCATCAAACTGTTTTTCAAAGTGGCAGTAAAACTTTGCATTCCCACCAGCAGTGTGTGAAATTTTCAATTGCTTCAAATCTTTGTCAGCACTTGGTTTTGTAATTTGTTTATTGTGTGTTTGTTTAAATGTTAGCAATTCTAGTGAGTATATAGTGGTATTTCATTGTGCTTTGAATTTGCCTTTTGTAACAATTAATAATGTTAAGCCTTTTTCATATCAGTAATTTCCCTTTATTCATCTTCTTTGGGAAAGTGTCTGTTCCATCAGAATCTCTTGACTATTTTTATGAATTGGGGGTTTGGTTCTTGGTGTTGAATTTTGAGAGCTGATTACATACTGCATATAGTGCCTTTATCAAATATTTTCTATTCTTTGGAAATGCTTACTTCCATTACAACCTTCCACACTACATCCTATTTAAACCCATGTCTTAGTCCCACAAGCAATTTATTTCTTTAGTTTATTCTGTGTGAATGGTGATCTCTGCAAACACAGTTTGAGTCCTTTTTTCTAATGAATGTTTCTCTATGTCTTGATTTATTGCATTGGGTATCTCCTACAAAATCATCTGTTATTATTGCTGTTTTGATCTTGCCCTATTTCTGGTCTGATGAGAGAATGATTCCACTTATCCCCATTAAGTATGACTTTATGGACTTTTCTTAGATGAACTTCACCAATTTGATGACATTCCTTACTAATCATAGTCTAAGGGATTTTAAAAAATATTATGAATAGATGTTGGATTTTTTCAAATTATTTTCTGCTTTCATTGAAATCACCATATAATTTTTCACTTTTATTCTTTTAATCTATTGCTGAAATTTTTCAAGTATTACATTTCTATTGCTCTGTATATTTACTTTCATTGTAACATCTTTGTCTGGTGTCTGTATCAGCAAATATTAACTTCTTATTAATAGAACTTTTCCTCTATTTTTTGGAAGAATTTGTACAGTTGGAATTATATCTTTCCAATGCTGGTAGAAGTCTCCATTGAAGTCTTCTGCACCTGGAGTTATTTTTTTCTGGTGTGAAAGTAATTAACTACAAATTCATTAAATACATGTACATTTATTATGATTATCTATTTCTTATTTGATAGCTTGTATCTTTCAAGATTTGTCTAAAATTTTGATTAAAAGTGCCTTACACTTTTAACAAATGTGGAGTAGGTAACCAAGTTCTTACTTTTGTTTTTGTTTTTGGTAATTGGTTTTATCTCTATTTAATTATTTTGTGCTTTTGGTCAATCTGGCAAAAACTTACCTATTTTATGAATCTATTAAAGAACCAGGTTTTATTTCCACTGATTTTTCTCTGTCATGTTTCTGTTTTCAAAAATAAATTCAGGCTCTCCATTGTGGCTTATGAAGTTGTCTGTATTGTATTTTAACAATTCTACTTTTAGAAATCTTTCTGCAGTTGTCTGCAGATTGTTTTTCAAAAGTTGGTAGAGTTTATGTTCCTAATTAAAATAATGTAGAAAAATATGGAAAGAATAATTATTATAATTCAGGAAAGCTAAAGGTTGAATTCTTAAATGGAGTAGACCTGCAGAGTCTAATGGAAGAGAGAAAATCATAAATGCACTTGAGTTACATTTCTGCAGCTGTAAATTTTCCACCCCTATCCTTTATCTCTGATAATTTAACAAATGCTATCTTGATTGCACAATACTGTTAAGGATTGCACAATACTGTTAAGGATAAGAGACTAGGGATGGTGTCTAAAACTGACAACAAATTATAATATTTTATAGTCAAGCAGGGAAGATTACATTTATGGAAATCACTACCATGTAAATAAGAATAAGGAAAGTGTCATGAGACTATGTGGGCAACCATATCTACTGTTTAAATGCAGTTTTCTTGATTCACGACTAGAATCACCTTAGAATCAAGGTGAATCTAAACATTTCTATTAGAAGCTTTATCATTTTTTCTATCATTAAAAAAAGGAAAAAGGTCCTGAGAGTCCAGAAATATTCCTATTTACTTTCAAAGATTAGAGACTGGGCCTAGCATGAAGTAGATAGTTAGTGATGTAGTCAAAAGCTCTATAACTCATGCACTGTCTTGGTAATGATTACTTTGTCTTGAAGGATGTAGTACAGATAAGTTCAGTACATCAAATAACTGCCTAGTGGAAAACTCATACAGCATACAATTATGGAAATATCTGTGGAACCTGATTAGAAAATGGGTTTTAAGTACCAGATTTGGTCCAGAAACTATTTCCTGATTACTAAATTAAAAGATATGTCAAAGATATCATGAACATAAAAATTGTTCCATGTCTTTCATTGTTTGCATAATTCAGGGGAGTTGTGAGTAGGAATTAGAGTTTATGAGATGATATTGTTAATATTCTTCCCTGGTGTAGACAGGGAAAAAACTGACAATCTAGTTCTTTTAGAAGTTTAGTAGAAAATGTAACTTGCTCTAAGATGTCCTGTTATTATCATATCATAAGTAGCAATACCAAATGGCCCTTAAAAATTACTTGGGTACAATTTTTTAATTTTACCACTTCAGAGCAATTTTTGTGATATTGAGACTCTATGCACAACCTTTCAAAAAAGGCATACTACAAAATACTATTTAAAGTATTTTCAAAAATATTTTCAAGAATTTATTTATTTTTAGAAAAAAAATTATTGTCCCATAACTGTTACATATACATAAAAGATAATAAAAATATAAATTATGATTGAAAATATAAAAATATATTTAGAGTAGTTAAAATATACTTAAAATATTGCCAATATTTGTCTCTCGGATAAGACAAAAAATGATCATGTATATTTTATTGTTTCAATCTGTCTTTATAGATATTTTGGATTTTACTGAATTTTAAAATGTCTATGAAGAAATTAAAAGTTAGAAATCTAAAAATTAAAAGATTAGCAAGTTTAATTCAGTGTAATAATCATATTTTAGGAAAGAATTCTAATTTAGTGTAATAATCATATTTTAGGAAAAGAATTCTAACAAATCAGTCCTTAAATTTTGTAAGCATGTTGGGATTGTAAATTGTACTGACTTGGTTATTATTCTGTAACAAAACTCTCACTTCTGAGTTTATAAATTTTACCCTCAAATAACTTGTTTAGTTTCAAATTCTAGTGCTGATTTTACAAATTGACTCTTACCAGAAGGTCTATCTAAATTCACTGAATTTAGTCCTCCTTCCAAACTTTTCAAGGATACATGTAGGTTCTGAGTGCCAAGCTGACAATGAAGAAATGTGATTCTTTCCTACTTCCTTGAAGAATCCTTTTGCTTTTCTCCAGTGGTGGTCCCATTTATTTCATGCACCTAACATTTTGTTTTCCTATGCCATGGTTTGAATGTGCCTCCAAGTTTGGAACCTTCATCTCCAAATTTTGAAACTTCATCTCCAATGCAATACTGCTGACCATGAGTGAATTAACATGTTTATCATGGAAGCACATTATTATGGTAAGAAGGAATTTCTCATAAAAAGGACAAGTCTGTCCTCCTGTTCTTCTCTCCTGTACACATGTGCTCTTTTTCCCTTATGCACTCTACCATGAGATAAAGCAGTAAGAAGACCATTCTAAGATGTGAATCCCTTGACCTTCCCAGCCTCCAGAACTATAAGAAGTGTTCATTTTCTTCAAAAACTACTCAGTCTGTGATATTCTGTTAAAGCAACACAAAAGGTACTAAGACACCTAGTAGTAGCCATATGTTTAGAAAATGACTTGGTTCAGCTAAATTAACCAGTACTAGAAATATGGAAGGTGGGGACATTCTCAAAAAAGACACAGGAAGAGCAAGTTCTGTTAAATAAACAAACAAACAAAAAATCCTAATTTTTTTGAGCAAATTTAATTTGGCCCTTTTGTCCCTTATTATCAAAAATCTCTGACAGAGCACAGAACTGTACCCTCAGGACATTTTATTCATAGAATAGGCAGCTGGATGACCTCAGAGCCATTAATGGTCACTGACTTTCTTTATCTATTACTGCTTTCTAAAGTTGCTCTCACCTTTTTTTCCTGTCAGTAACTTTCTTAGTCAGAATAATAAAAAGAATGCCTAATGAGAATCTTTGAAAATAAACTTTGCTCCTAGATTATATAAATTAACAATTTGAACAACACACACCTATGTAAATATACATTATAATACAAATATAAAAATACATTAGATATATGTGTGTTTTTTATATATATTTCACCCTGTGCTATGGTTTGGCTATTTGTTCTTTGTAAAAATCATGTTGAAATTTAATTGCAGTTATAGAAAGTATTGAGATAGAAACTGTAAGAGGTGATTAGGCCATGAGGTTTCTGTCCCCATGAATGGGATCTGTGCCTTTATGAAAGGGTTAGTTTATCTCCCTTTTGCCTACTCTTAATCCTTCTGCATTCTGCCATAGCATGGGGCAGAAACAAGGTCCTTGTCAAGATGCCAGCACCTTGATATTGGGCTTTTCACTCAAAACTGTGAGTCAATAAGTATCTGTTCATCACAAGCGACAACTACCTAGTCTGTAGTGTTACTGCAGCACAAAGCAAACTGATGCACCATGTTTCCCAGGTTCGATTTTGGAAGTCCAAATTGGCAATCCTCAATATTTCCCTCAGGAAGACTGGCTGTGCTGCCCTCAGGCACATGTAAGAGTGTTTGTCAAATGAACAGTTTATGGAATAAATACAAGTGAATCCCATCTCAGTTATTAGCTGTGTGTCCGTGGCAAGTTGTTTCATTTTATATTTTTAGGAATATCATTGTTATTGTTAATAACAGTACTTATCCACATGATTGTTTACAAGTGTAAATGAGATTGCATTAAACTTGGCAGCTTAGAATTCAGCACAGGCAATCAACTAAGAGTTTATTCCCTTCTTTTCTTTCTTTGCTTATGAGAAAAGCCCATCTGGTTATTCCTCTACTTTAGAAACATAAAATCCACAGTTCCTACAATCTTTCCAAAATAGAAAGTCTAACAAGTTTATATATATATATATATATATATATATATATATATATATATATATATGTGTGTGTCTATATATATATATATATATTTATATATGTATGTATGTATGTATGTATGTATTTATTTATTTCTATACAGTATGACTCTTACAATTCTTTCTGAACCTAAGGTAAATTGCTTAAGACCATTTCTTGACTACATTTTCCTAAGGAGATTCCAGCAACCCGGGAGGAGTTCTAAAGCCTCCCAGGGAAGTCTTTTGAGCAGCTTAATTAAACAGAAATAATCAATAGATAAAAACCTAATTCTATCACTACCCTTTACTATAGCAACAAAAATCAAATTTCTAAGACTCACTATGCTTGCAAGTTATAAAGATATTTACATTTTTCTATCTTGTTTTCAAGAAATTGAACCCACCCAAATGTTCTTTCAGGAACATTTTGCATATTTATGTAGAAGTCCTAAAGTTTCCATGACTTTGCAGTTTGTTATTAACATTTTGTGTAGACTTTGTCCTAGCTAAAGATATATGAACACATTTTACATAGAGCCCAAATGCTGGCCAGACCTTCCTTATGCATAAAAGACAGATCTTTCCCTTGGAACTAATTTCCCCTAAGATATATTACAGAATGTGTTACATTTTTCTTGGCCAGCAAGAAAGCCATGCTCTCTTCAATATCAAATGAGTAAGTTGATACACTAGGAATTTTCAATAATCTCGAATTTCTAGACTAGTAAGGAAATAGAGCCATTTTTTTTAAATAAAAAATCTGCTTAGGCTTCTAGTCTGGCATGTAAAAGGCCTGCAAGTCACCACTCCAGCCTAACAACAAATGAAAAGATGAACAAATTGAAATATCAGCAATTCATCTCAGTTCTGTCCGAAAAGTGAGGTCACAGGGCCAACCACTGCCCTTGGAATTGGAGAGACAGCAAACAAATACAGAGAACCACCACTTAACCTGAGCAGAATCTCAACACAGAGATCTTGATGGATTGTTGCAGATTCAGTGTGGACAAATCTAAGAACTCTTAAAAATTCCAAGGTAACCCTGAAATGGGGGAGGAGACCCACACTTTCTTTGTTTTTTTACCTCCAGGAACTTCACCAGCTAGGCAGAGAAAAGTCTCCTTCTGCTTTAATCAGAATCTTAATAAGAATTTAATCCGCTCAAGTGTTTTTTTTTGTTTTTGTTTTTGTTTTTGTTTTTGTCAGAGCAGAGCTGACCTACAGTAAAGGAAACATCTAACTCTAGCCATCCCATTCAACCTAAGTGAAGAGGGGTAGATGAGAAACATGTCTAATATTCCCAGTCCAGAAGCAGAGATTGACTAAAACACTGAAACCCAGTCATAGGACTCCAGAATGCTACTTTGCTACCCTACTTCTACGTTGTATTGGCCCATGACTTAAAACCTATTTAACACAGTTCCTTTTACCCAGTATCTCATGTTAGCAATGAAAAACTTACAAAATATCTGAGGGGAAAAAAACAGTACAGTCTGAAAAGACAGAACAAGAATCAAAATTAGACTCAAAATATGAGAATTATGTTGGAATTATCAGATCGGTATTTTTTTTTAAATAATGATTAATCTGCTAAGGATTCTAATGGATAAAGTAGATAGCAGGTACAAACAGACAACGTAAGCAGAGTGATGGAGGATCTAAGAAATAAGTAAAAAAATAACAAAATAAAAACAAAAACCTGAAGACTAAAGTCATTAAAACAGCAATAAAGAATGCCCTTGACAGACAGGCTTATAAGTACATTGGGCACAAGTGAGGAAAAAATCCTCTGAGCTTGAGGATTTCTTAAGACAAAATGTTAAGACTAAAAAGTAAAGGAAAAAAATTAAAAATAAAGAGAAGATTATCACAGAACTGAGAAATAACTATATAAAAGTATTAAACATACTTTTTTGAGTTTCACCTCCAGGAAATTGACCAGCTTGCAATAGTAAATATCCAAGAAAAATCCCCTCTTGTTTTTGGATATAAATATATACTTATATATATTTATATTCATTTATATTTTTACATATTTGGATATAAATATATTTCAAATATATTAGGAGCGGAGAAGAAAAGAAAAAAAATGATACAATGATTACCCTCAAAATTCATTTTCAATACCAAACCACAGAACCAGGAAGCTCAGAGAACACTGAACAGAATAAATACCATAAAAATTATACTTGCTCATGTTATTTTCAAGCAACAGAAAATTAAAAAATAAAGAAAACTCCTGAAAAAAATCAGAGATGGTGGGTGGGAACCTTACCTATACAGGAGCAAAGAGAAGAATCACATGAGGTTCCTCCTCAGAAACCATGAAAACAAGAAGATAGTAAACTATTTAAGGTTTTGAAAGAAAAACAAAAACCAGAAAATATCAACTTTAAATTGTCTTCCATGCAAAATTATCCTCCAAAAATGAGAAAGATATAAACTTCATCAGACAATGCAAAAATCAAGGAGGAATGTTGCTAATAGACCTGCCTTGCAAGAATTTTTGGTTCTGTTTTTTTTTTTTAATTTGTTTATTGATTTTTAGTGCTGGGGATCAAATCCAGGGCCTTGCATGCACTAAGCAAATATTTTACCATTGAGCAATATTGCCAGCCAAAAAAGTGGTAAAAAATAAATACATTAAAATTTAAAAGTGTTATTTATGGAGTAAAGGAAAATGATATAGATAAGACAGGAATCTGAGTTTACATAAAGAAAGGAAGGTGGTAAGTGAAGCAATCAGTAAAAGCAAAACAAATATTTTCATATTTTTTATTCTTTAATAATCTAACATATAAGTTTGTTCAAATAATAGCAAAAATATATTCAACTATATAAATATAGGTATATGCACTTATACATGCTCATGTATTAAATAAATGAGTTGCAGCATAATGCAAAGGATAGAAGAGGAAAATAAGGATTATTTAGTTTCATAAGGTACCAACACTCCGAGTTAAGTAGTAAGTACTGTGTTATTTAAAATTGGAACTGGATTAGTTGTAAATATATATTGCAAACTTTAGAACAACCATTAAAATATTTTTTTTATAAAATTATAATTCAGAACAAGGGTGGTAGCTCAGTGGTAGAGTGCTTGCCAAGCATATGCCTTTCCCTGAATTGAAAATAAGAAATTAATGAAAAAACTCATCAAAATGAACATCTGGTGCTTTGAAAAGATTAATAAAATTGATCAGTTTTTATCTGGGTTAAGAAAAAAAGTAAACACAAACCCAAATTACTAATATTACAAATAAGTAACACACAATGGAACATGCCTGTAATTCCAACAGTTCTGGAGGGAGGCTGAGAAAAGAGGATCACAAGTTGAAAACCAGTCCCAACAACTTAAGGAGGCCCTAAGCAACTCAGGGAGACCCTGTCTCAAAAAAAAAAAAAAAAAAAAGTCTGGGGCTACAGTTCAGCGGTTAAGCACCCCTAGGCTTAATCCCTGGTACCAAAAAAGTGTGGGGGAAGGAACATCACTATATATATTATTTTTCTTAAAATGATAGTAAAGAAATACTATGCACTATTATTTGCCCCCAAACAGGATAACCTGGATGAAATGGACTAATTTCTTACAGGGTCTGTCAAAATTCATAGAAGAAATAGAAAACTTGAATAGGTTTTTTTCTGTTAAGTTGAATCAACTATTAACTTTCCCAAAAGAAAAAGCACCAGACCCATATGAGTTCATTGGTGAATTCTATACTAAACATTTAAGGAATAAATTATATCATTTTCAATTATTTCTTTCAGAAAACGGATATCATTTTTTAATTATTTTATTTGTGAGGTAGAATACTTTTTTGGGGGGCAGGGTACTAGGGACTGAACTCAGGGGCACTCAGGCAATGAGCCACATCCCCAGCCCTATTTTGTATTTTATTTAGAGACAGGGTCTCACTGAGTTGCTTTGTACCTTGCCATTGCTGAGGCTGGCTTTGAACTTGGAACTCTCCTGTCTCAGCCTCCCGAGCCACTGGGATTACAGGTGAACCACAGAACCTGCCTTTTTGTGAGATAGAATGCTTTTTAATTCATTACCCTATCACTAAAACAAGACAGACATAGCAAGAAGAGAAACTACAAACTAATGTCTCTCATCAACATAGATGTCAAAATTCTTAACAGAACATTAACATATCAGACCTCCAAATATAAAATGTATTATAAAAACATGACCAGAAGGATGTATTTCTGGTGTGTAAGGTTGATTCAACATTTAAAAATCAACTAATGTAGTCCATTAAAAGAATGTCCTCAACGTTAACTATTTTCTAGTGAATAAAACAAAGCCAATGTCCTCAGAATTCTTCATCCTCAGATTCTAGATGAAATAAGAAAATCCTCTGGTAACATCTATCTTCGTGTCCCTCTTTTTTGATAGCTTTAGTATGCCATATAGACTCAGATAAATGCATAGGAATTGATCAAGAGCCATATAATCTTAACACTTACGAGTGTTTGTTTTAATGGCTTAGAGAACTTTCATCCTACTATATTCTGTGCTTGAGAAAATAACACGCTTCCATCACAAAGTTATCTTTGATCCTAATATTAAATTTTATACTTGAGAAAATAAGACATTCCCTCAAAAATTAAGATGCTGTCCATTATTAAGACCACACGACTAATTAATTATTGAGAAATAATTTTGCTCTTATAGGTCAGTAATTTATTACTTTACTAGATATCTGTCCATTGAAACAGCTAAATTAAGGCAATATTTTGAGAGAAGGGTGCATAGATTTTAACTGGAAATAATATCTTTATTATATAAATCTAGCCAATATCATGGAGATGCTATTTGGGGATGCAGCCATTCTCTCATGGTAAACAAGCGGACAATTCCAATGGAAATAGATATCCCAACCAAATATCTTCCAACGTGCCTATGCCCATATTCTACCTATTTCCCCTTTTGGCTACCTAACCTGTATCCAGAGGACAAATGAGCCCACTGAAGCAGTTCATAACAGTCAATCTTCTCAGACAGTCCTTTCTTGGAACACAGAATATCATTGAGGAAATATGGAGTATAGAACAGGGAAATCACAGTAGGATATATCCAACCTGTGCTGTTCCAGAATTTCTGAAGTTGTGGGATTATCTCATCTCTAACACATGTATATTTACATCCTTCAATTTAGCCTTGGGTTTAATACTTAATGCAGTACTCTTTTTGTTCCTATTAAAATTAATTAAATTTCATGTATAGCTGTACATAGAGTATAGCATGATAGAATTCTGCAACATATAGAATTCTGGGAAAGAATATTGCAAAGTAAAAAATAAAAAATTGTCATTCACTAGCTCCTTTTCCCCCATCTTCCCAATGACAATGGTGCAAAAATATCTTAAACAAAAGAGTGTTAAATGAATTGTAGAGCTCTGATGACCTTAAAATTAGTTTGAGAAGGAGTGAACTCATAGTTGGCAAAAATTCTGAATCATTGTGTCAAAACTAGAATGAGTAGAATGAAAACAGCATCTGTTCTTGCTTAGTTTTTTTTTTTTTTTTTTGCCTCCAGAGGCTGAACAACATTTGAACCTATGATGAAGAGGCAACAGGTTTATCACACATGATAAATTCCCCAAGGTCTTGGAAACAACCAAGAGAACCATGAATGGCCTATACATATACATAACGAAGGCTAAAAAGCAGGCACTTAGGTGGTAATGCGCTTATGCACCTATATGGTTAAAAATGGGTTAGAAGTCAGGGATAAAAACAAATGTGTGAGTTCTGACCTCATATGTGAATCCAGGGGAGAATTAGAAATCATAAATTCTATTTATAAAGAATCAACTCTTGGACTCAGGATGTATCTCACTGGTAGAGCACTTGCCTAGCATGTGTAAGGACCTGGGTTCAATTCTCAGTACTTTAGAAAAAAAAATCAACTCTTGCAATAACTGATATAGAACATACTTTTATGTATAGTTAAAGACTAAAATGCCAACATGGTAAGAAAAAAAAAAAGGTCAACTTGCTCAAACCATACAGACTTGGGCTTTAGTATACTCTTTCCCATGGAGTCTGGTGCAAAATTAGAAAGTTAACCAGATTGCTTTGTTTTGTTGTTGTTGTTGTTGCTTTTTTTTTTTTTATAATTCTCACCCATTTCCTCAACTTTATGGCATTTCTTAACTAAAATATCCCTTGTATTCACAATGCCTACCCTCTTCATTTCAGTGTTATTTCTCTCAAGACCATATTGCTCTGAGCCATATCCATCCTTCTTCCTCATGGCTCATTAACTTATAACAGCCAATTGTTAAGAATGGCTCAAATAGCTCTTAGCATACATTTATTGGATAAAGTCTTCTAAAGTCTAAAATTATAAGGATTACACTCTGAAGGTATCATTCTTAGTAACAAGGAAATTATTTACAATTAGGAAGAACTCTATCATCTATACATAAGAAAACTGTGCTTCATAACAATATATTTGACAGTTCCTTTGCTATTTCTCTTAAAATATGTGGTTAGTCAACAATGATCTATTCTTGATTTCTCAAATTTGCTTATGCTGACCTCTTGCTAGAAAAATTTGATCTCTGCCTTATACTCTCCTCATTACCATTAATTATAATTTCTTCTCAAGAATTATGTGAGGTAGCTCTGTGTCTCTGCTGGCTGTGAAGAATTTTGCTGATAGTGTAGTGCCAGTAATTCCTTTCAACTTTCCTGTACCTCCAAAGAAAAAAGTAGATGAAAATTCTTTATCACATCCTTCACATATTGCTGGAAATTAATAAATTAAGACTCAAAAACAAGGGGAAATATCTTTACAGTCAAAATAATTAAACAAGTTGTCATTAAAGCCCACCCAGCCAGTCAATAAAGTGATTCTCTTAAGATTGTTTTTAAGTGGTTGGATATTTGATTCTTTTTTCTTTGATGACTTATTTATTTATTCATTTTAAAATATGCTGAGCATACACAAAGGCAACACACACACTTCCCCCAAGGGAACTTAATCACTTAAGGTTATGAACATTTGAACAAATAAAGGACTTGCTGACATGGATCACAATGGGCAAATTTTATAAAATTTCTAACAGTGGTACCTGTCATGTATAGGGCCTTTTGAAGAATTAGGCTCTTGTAATTAAGAGTAGAGAATCTGAAATTAGATCATCTCTTATTATTATTTGGGGACAAGAGAATTATCCTCTTTGTTTCAATTTTCTTCTATATAAAATGGTGATAATAATAGTACAGTCTCATATGGAAGTTGTGAATACTAAATGACTTAATATATTTAAAACACTTGAGATGGCCTGGCTCATTATTAGTTATTCCTAAGTCTTACTAGTTTTTTTTATAAATGAAAAAATTAACATTTTAAAATATTATCAATTCATGACTATAATACAAGAAAAAAATGGTGAACTGTTAGAGACAAATAAGCGACTAAAAGATTTTGTAAAAATTAGTATTTTAGGCTGGGAATGATGAAAGATTTGAAGGAACTAGGACAGTATTGATGCATACCAAGTTAGGAGCTCAAGAGAGACCTATGGTTAGCTAAAAGGATGTGAGTAAATTACACATAAGCTCTAAATATTTCTATCACTGAATAGGAGAAGACATTGGGTGTGATGGGATTATGAGTTTGGGTTAAGGAAGACTCATGGAAGAAATTGAATAGTAAACCATAGGATATAAACCTTATTTATTCATCAATGAGGGATCTCTGAGGGACTGTGCTAAGACCTATATTGTAAAAATGTTTGTAGAGGGAAGAAACAGGAAACGGACACCAACTTGGAAATATCTGCATTGCTCAAGTGAAATGTACAAGATACCTTCAGTAAGTTAGAAGCAATCAGAGATGGAATGAATGCATATGTTCCTAAATACAACAGTTTACATAAGTGTTGGACTGGAATTTTTATTGGATACTGCAAAATCCAAAATTCCTTCACTCTCTGCCTTCCCTTCTCTTCTTCCACTTTGCCTTCTTGTGGAAAATATACAGTCTTTTCCTGAGGGGTTTGGAAACTCACATATCACACAGAACAGAAAGGTAACCTCGAGAAGTGATAAACGCTTACCAGAATGAGGCTGAAGGGCAGCTGGAGAGTCAGCAGTTTCATGACTTGTCTTAAGTGTGTGGTAGTCATGGAGCTCCGGGCAATTATTGCTATGCAGAAATTGAGCCTAGCAATGCCAGCTATTCTGATTTTTCCAAGAGAAGTAGGAAATCTGGATCTTTGAAATGTGAAAACTACCGATTTTTATGTGTTGGCAACTACTTTAAAAAAATTTAAAAAGCCTCTCTAGGCCAAACAAAACATGTCTGTGGGCCAAATGTAGCATGTGGGTCACCAGTTTGAAAAATCTGTCTAACTGTTATCTGGCAGGGTTATAGATCATTCTGGTTAGACAATATTCTGACTGAGTTACCACATATATTATATAAGGCTTCTCAACCTTCCAAGAATAGAATACATCACCTACACTGAACATGAAAGTTGTACTTGCCCTTAACCAAACATTCCCCCTCTTAATTCAAATATTTACCCACTCAACAAATATTTATCATTTAATTGTGTTGTACCTACAATGATTATCATTTATGGATATAAACTGTGAGTGAGATAGCCCTGGCCTCAAGTAGCTTCACAATTTGGGGAGGAAGTTAATAGAAGACATAAATAATGACAGCTCAGAACAGTTTGACAACTTGGAATTACTTAGTATCTTCAGAATGTCACTGAAGATATGGCAGAGAAAAAAAATGGAAAATGGTCACCTTCTCCAACTGATATATATTTTAGAAGTTTGGCTCTAGAACATCAACTTTCAACACTTGACAATTCCTCAGAATGGCTACATCAAACACCCAATCCAGATTCCATGCTAACTCCTGTCTTGTCCCCAAATGTTTTCTGTCAAGATACTTCTTTCAAAAACTGTGGAATCAGATCTGTCTTCCAAAGACAAATAATCCCATTCTAACTTTCCTGGGCCTGTGAATTAAATTTCAAAGGTAGGAAGTAAGAAGAGAAATCACTCTGGATGGTTTATGAGAAATACTCTATTCCCATTCAATTTATATCAACAACTTCTCTCCTAAGGCAATCGCTCACTCACTGCTGCCTAGAGGAACAAGGGACATAATGTGTTACTTTGTTCTTGTCAATTCAGTTCAGCAACTTGAGAAAATATTAAAGAACTATTAAAATGAATACAGTATTATTTGTCTACTCTTTTCTAACATACAATGTATTTGGCCACATACCATTTACTTTTCTTTGGTATCAAATAAATAAAGTCATTACTTTTTCAGGTATAAGAATTAGGAAAAGGAAAGGCATATGTTCACATTTAATTTTGGACAAATATTTAGAATAAACCTCTAATCCCTCCCTTCATATTGTAAAGCCAATAGGCTCACAGAGTCCCTCTTTCCTTTTAGCCGTTGTCACTAAAAGACTGTTCCAAAAGTTCATATTCTAGAAACAAATAATCATTTCATTTTTATAGTTGGCATACCTGATGATGTGGGCAGGGCTACCCAGGTCAGGAAAATTAGAATTAAACATATAATCCTTGCTTCAGTTTAACATGAAATAATGATTCTTCTTATGTAAGTGTATATAGAGCATCATGTCCTTCAAATTCTGTAGAGAACAGGAACTGAATGATAAAAGATTAATTACTATACTACTGTCACCTCTAGTTAATAACAACACAGAAATCAACTCTGCAGTTAAAGCCTCTCTGGATGTATTTGTTTGCCTTTGGCATAAATTAGGAAAGCATACTAGAAGGAAAAAAATAATACAAAATAAAGTTTGTGCCTTGGGAGGAACAGAATTAGTTATTACTTTGTCACTGAAGGCAACAGGGTGTGAAACCAATAAGAAATCAGGTTGGTTCTTGACGTCAGTTATTCCTAATTTGGAACAATTGAGTACACCTTTGACTTATGTGCAAGGGCTGGTCATTGATTAAGCTGCAGGGGTGTTTCCTATGGTGTTCCTCTGGCCTCATTACTGAGAATAGCAGTACATTGTCAGGTGGCTTTCTGTTTTGTGGTTTTGTTTCATTTTGTTTTGTTCTCTTCTCCAGAAGACCCTGAATTAAAATCTTTCAAAAGTTGGTTACAACAAAACTTAGTAATTTCCTGAGTATTAAGGACAGATCGTCACTTGATTTTTACCTCCATTTTTGCAGAAGCAAATGGTACATTTTCAGGTTTTCTAGATACAGAAAAGAGTCTTTAACCTTATTTTTTTTTTCAAATAAGGATAAATGGTACCAAGAGCAATCATTTTGACAAGCCAAGTGAAATCCTCCATTATTACACATTTATCATTAGTCTGCTTCAATTTAAATGAAATATTGCTTAAAAGAAGCATGACTTGTACAAATCTTTTGTCCAGAGTGTTGGGAAGGTAGAGGCCATTTTACTACTTGAGAAAAATTAACAAGCATTATACAACCTTAATAATATGGCAAATATCTTGATGTAGCCATGCAGAAAACTAGAAAGAGTCTGGAGCATCAGAAATAACAATACAGAACTACTGACTTAAACTCTGCCACTATAGCTTCAAAACATTTTTGTTATGTGAAATTCTATGCTAAAGGTCTCAATTCCTATTTTAAGATTTATCATATATTTACAAAAATATGTTTAGGTTCTTCCAAAGATGTATTTGGGTATCATCTGTTAGGATAGAACTAAAGATGGTCATTCCTTTTTCAATAAAACTCTACTATGTTCTAGGTATTATGATAATATCTTACACGGATATCTTGTATATATTCTTGGAGTTATGCGCTATCCCATTTGAGAATGTGGTTTGCTATTCTTATTTGAAAGTAAGAAATTTGGATTCGGATAGTTTTTTTAAAACTTGTCCATATTTTGTTAAACAGTGTTATTATCTCAGTTTAAACATATTGGTTTACTTCTTTATGGAAAAAATTCCCCTAGATTAGTTGCTTTTAATGTTAAAAATTGTTTCCAATCCGAGTATCCACACCTGATTATGGGATGGGGAATTATGCTGCCCATGGGTTACTATCATCCCCCAAAATGGTGTCTGTGTTCTGGATGCCAATTAAAGTGCCCTTTGTCTTTTCCATTTTAAATTAAAATGACAGAACTCACCTATTTGACTTCTTCTGGGAAATCGAATCCCTCTGCAAGATTTCTCATGGTATTTTCTGACTTTGAGTTGCTGGTCCGGCTGGATTCTCTCATTTCTATTAGTTGCATAGAAGATTGTCCTGAGGTTTTGAAACGATGAAAGGGCTTTCCTTGAGGTAAAGCGAACATAACACTACACATTAGACTATTTTTTACCAAAAGTCCTTCTTTCTATCAGTGTATAACTAGAAATTTCTCACTGAACATTTTGTTTTGCAAAAGCATTGCCCTGTCTTATAGTTGATTTCCGAGTACCCTCTCACATTTCTTTTGCTCTCTTACCTTCTCCTCCCTTTATTTTGTATGACTTTCATATACAGAGTATTTTAAATACATTTTTTAACTTTAATTTTAAAAATTATTGGAAAATAAACTCGACATCTAAACTGACCTAGGCAGTTCTCTTCCTACCAATGATATTTCCCTCTACAAATGTAACATGTGCCTATCGATATATGGGTTTTTTAAAAATATTTTATAGGTCTAGAAAATTTTTTCTAGTTTTTTTGGAGGACGTATGAGAATTGGAAGAGAGTAATATTTTTCATCTTAGGGCAAGTAACTAGACTAATGAAGACAGACAGTAAAATGTTAAGACACATAACAGAACCTCAAAGTAAATATATCTGTTTGTAATTCCTTAACTCTTACACACTTGGATGACTACTGCCATTCTTTTTATAAACTCTTCAGGAGCCAGCTCCACCACTATTGGGATAAAAATATTTTCAAATTAAAATATGAAAGTATGTTGGCCATCTATTATTGGACAATAGAAAACAAATAATTTTTACTCATGATCCGCTGTATCCTAAGTAGAAGGCAAGGCTACCTTTATTTACTATTTATTTATTTGATTATTTATTTATTGCAGTGGTGAGGCTCAAGCTCAGGACCTCATGCACTCTAGGAAAGTGCTCTAACACTGAATAACCCCTCCAGTCCCTATTATCATTTATTCTTATAAAACTGGAAGATAGGAATAATTACCAGGAGATGACCAGTAAGGAAACTAAATCTCAGGTGGATAAAAAAAAAAAAGTTGCTCTGTTGCATAGCTAATGAGGGATGAAACCAGGATTTCCACCCAGCTTGGTTTGTCTCTAAGCCCCTGTCACTCTACCAGGTGATTCTGAGCATAGCCATCTTTATTCTTATTTCTAGTATCTCTTACCAAGAGGGCAGCAGTGGGAAACAGATCTTGCTGGGGCTCTTTTCTTTAACATAAACGGGGAAGGGTAATAAAAACTAAGTTATCCAGGACTGAGACTGGTTGTAAAAACTGCTTTGCACTTCACAAGGCTAAAGGAAAACAGAAATACATGGAACAAAGGGGAGGCAGAGTGTCAGATGCTGGGACAGATTGTGTACCTTCTCCCCAGCCTCAGTCCAGAAAAGAAAGGGGGGAAGGGAGAAAAAGAAAAAGAGAGGAAAGAGAACAAATCAGACTCATTTAGAATCAATCATTTCAGTTTTCTTCTGGCATAGTTGATGAATATGTCCCTTAAAGTACATTGCAAACGTTCCATCTGTGTACTTGCCTGTCCACCTGAAATACAACAACTGGCTCTTTGTCAACCCTCTTCACTTTCTATTTGTTCCATATTTCAATGTTTAGTTGTAATTGTTTAAAACAAGTCTCTTACTTTTCCTCTCTCTCTGGGTCAACGGGGCTTGTTGCTCAGGCAAAACAACATGAATATTTGGAGCTTTCTCTCCTGTTTGCACTTCCACACTTTTGAGGCATTTTTGAATGTTTCTATCATCTCCTCTTGTGAAATGCCCCCTGGTTTCTACATATGTGGCTTCTTTTATTTATTGACTTACTCCTCCCTTGCTTTGTTGAGTCCCATGTTTGTTTTTATAACCAGGAAAAAGAAAAGAAATCACAATCATCTCAATGTTTAAAGTGAATGAGAAAGACTTAATAAAAAATAATTTTAAACAGAACTGTAGGAACTCAACAGAGCCATGTTAAAACAGCTGGATGCAAAATAAAAAATAGACAATCGGTCCCTATCTAAGGACATTGTGTCTTTGCTTTGTCCTATCTCTAGATTTTCCAAATCCATGGTTGACAACACTGGTACAGTAGAAACCTACCCATAAATTGATTTCCATTTTGTAGATAATGTGCAAAATAAAGAAACAGAGAATACTTCAAATAACATCTAGAGATGCAAGGAGAAAAAAAATTGATAGGTATTGAACCCTTACTTCATATCAGGTGTTATTTTAGAAGTACTGCATATACATTATCTCATTTTGTTTTCCCAAACAATCAATGAAATTCAGTCATAAGCACACCAATTTAACACCTCTTTTGTTCTTACTGGTATTGAGAATTCAGAATACCTAGTCTATTTAATACCTACAAGTGCCCGATTTGCAATATGGTATAATTGAATACAATTATAAATACTACATTATTCATGAAAGCATCAGAGAACTATGGCCTTTGATATACCACCAGAATTAACTAAAAATGGAGCTGGACTTAAAAATTTTCTCTCTCAAATTTCGAGACCTATGTTCTTTCCACTCTGCCATCACAGTCATGTGTGATCATATTTATGAGCCTAGACAGAACTGATTTTGGGAAACATTAATTTTTAAATAAATTTAAAAGGATGATTTTTAGAATGTTTTCATTAGTGAATTATAGTTAATACATAATAGTAGGCTTCATTTTGACATAATCATACATGCATGGAGTATCATTTGCTCCATTTCAGTCCCCATGCTTCCTCTTTCCCTCTCCTGCTTGCTCCCCCTAGTCAGTTTTCTCTATTCTATCAGTCAAGAAGGATGTTTTCTCTACAAAGAAGGTAAACAAAGTGCATATACTGCACAATAGGTGAAATTAAAAAAAAAAAAAAAAACTACTGAATCCTGTAATCCCAGTAGCTCAGGAGGCTGAGGCAGGAGGATTGAGAGTTGAAAGCCAGCCTCAGAAACTTAGCTAGGCCCTAAGCAACTTAGTGAGATCCTGTCTCAAAATAAAATATAAAAAGGGTTGGGGATATTGCTCAATGGTCAAGACCCCTGGGTTTAGTCCCTGGTACCAAAAACAAAAACAAACAAACAAACAAAAAACAACTCTTGAATGATGATATTTCAACGCATCACTTATCCCAACATAACTTAAAGGCTCCAGTCAGATCTGAACATCTTAAAATAATAAATGGAACCTGAGGGAATAGGGTTTCTATGAGAGAGGGACCTAATTAATGTTCATCCATCACCTGGTAGGTGTGAGAGGGTATCATTTACTTACTGTTTTTTTTTTTTTTAAAGCAGGCTAGGAACATGGGAAGTGCTAATATTGTCCATTTAATATGTCCTATAATATTTATAACAATTCTGTGTAGCACAACAAGCTAATATCACCTTCATTTTACTGAGTAAGGAAGCAAAGTTGGTCAGTGGTAAAGCTGGAGTTTGAAGCCAGGTTCTCTGTGCCTGGGTTGATGCTCTTTAACATTGCACTGGAAGATATATATGGAGCCAGTAGCTCATACAATTTCCCCTTAGAATAACTCCATGGATACTACTTAGACTAACATGAGCAGATAATTTCCACCACTTTAAAGTCTCATTATTCAGTATTTCTATTCATTTATGTAATTAAGCCATTCCACAGCTAGTGAATTTGTCCAGCCTTCCACAGTCTCTCAGCCTCTTTGTGTTTATGGACAGGTCAACTAACAGAATAATTTTCATCTGACAAGCTCCAATTGAACTTGCTTCCTCGGATCATTAAGCACATTGGCATTTACATTTGCAACCATTTTCTGCCTTGTTGGTTTTCATCTACTTCACTCACAAATTAATCAGAACATAAAGAGGTCTCAGTTAATGCCTCTTTGCATACCACCACCAGCCTTCTTGGTGGCAAGTATTGAGGTTTTGTTGTTAAAAAGAGAAAGCCTAGAGACAAGCAGAACTAAAAGCCAAATCAAGGTTGATTCATCTTTTTGGATCAGGAAGTTATGCCAATAAGAATGAATCCCAGCTTTGCAAAATCAAATGTGCTTTAGACATTATCAAGAATGCTCTAATCAAGGTTTTCCCAACCTCTGCACTATTAATTAATACTCAAGGTTGGATGACTGGGGGTATGATCCTCTACATTGTGGATTGTTTGACAACCTCTATCTAGTAGACATCTGTAACACCATCATCCTCTTTCTTTACAATCAAAAATGTTTCCAGATATTACCTGATGTCTCCTTGGGCAGCAAAATCACCCCACTGAGAACCACTAATCCAGACCTACCTTTCTTTGCTGTTCCCTTGGACTAGAACAACTCCCACAGATGTTCTCCTTTTACTGATAAGGAACTAAAACCTGAAAGGAGTAAATGAGTTGCTTATCTGGGGAATATTTACGTGTGCCAAGATCTTTTGTTTATACCAAGGGAGCCTCGTGAGGATATCTTTGATATTTTATTTTATAAAGAAAGAACCAAGGTCCAGATCTAGCCTGCAAACTCACATCTATAAGCCTCATTGTAAGAAACCACTTTTTATTTAATACAGATATACCTCAATATTTTCTTTAAAAAATCATTATGAATGTTTTCAAGCATTTTCTATTTATTTACTATCTAAAATGAAAATTAGCTATAACTGATTCACCTGATCATAGTAGGAAAAATATTTTAATCACCCTCAAGTTCAGGCAGTAGACTATTGAGTTTCCCTAAAGTCATAGCTCAGCTGTTGCTTCCCCAATGGACATGATTTCCTACTCTGCTGTTTAACATGTTTGCCTCATGTTTGCTATCATCTTCTCCATCTTTTCCTTTACTGTTATACTCTTTGTGAGTCTCAAATGTTTTCTTCTGCCAGCTCAGGGGACATTACCAAGCATTTTCAATTTATGTAACATTATTTCACTGTTTGTTGACACAAACATTCCTTAATTCTTAAACATCCTTTAAAATTCAGGAAAAGTAAAACCTAGTTTCGAAACATATGGTACTCTACAATCTTCTAAGTTACCACAGACCAATAGGAGTTCAGTCAATGTTAAATAATTTCAAACATGGCATTTTAAATGTTATATTTAATCCCAAAGTCCTACTGCTTAAGAGTATTTTGGTACAATTTGGTGAACTTGGTTAGGGTTTTTGGATAGGTTGAGAATACTATATTATTTTCCCATTTTTAAAATCTGAAAATTTAATAGTCAAGACATTTATAGGCAGAGATTATAAATGACATCCAGGGATCTCACTAATCCCTATATCAAAGCATCCAGGATTCTCACACTTTTGGCAGTTTTCCAACATCCTCCTTCTCTTGGAAATTTTCTACCTTACTTAAACCACTATTCCAATCTCAGACTTGATTCCAGTGAAAATATATGTGATAGTTTTACATCATTCATTGACCTTTTTTAATTGTCTGTCCGCCAAGTTTGGTATCTCTGCTCCCTGACTTTGAATCTAAGTGGGCTTGTGACACCCAGGCTCAAATAGAGTTGGCAGAAGTGATGCTATATGATTTCTGAGATTAAGTTATAGGTCATGCATTTCTCTTAAAATGCCCATTTCTGGACACTTTTTCTTAAGGTATTCCATCTGAAAATTCATCATTCGTGTTGTTGAAAGTCCAAGCCACATGAAGATGTCATGTGTGCTTGTCATCCACAGATTGTCCCTCTGGGGAAGCCTTTGAGTGATCCTAGCACAGGGGCACACATGCAAGTGGAGAAGCCAGCTCAAACATGGATCCTGCAGCCAAATATTTCAACCCATAGCCATTGAAGCCACCCTAGCTTTAGACTTTATAATTCACATCCCAGACATTGTGAAACAGAGACAAACCATCCCTACTGTGTTTAGTGTAAATTCTGTACCACAGAGTTCAAGAATATAATAACATGGTTATTATCTAGTGCTAAGTTTTTGGGTGGTTTGTTATTGGAAATAGATAACCCAGTCACTGCCTGTATTTTGGCACCTTTCTTTAAGTCCTCATCTCTCAAACATATGAAAGGAAATATCTGGGATCATCAGATAAGTCTCATAAATTTTGCCCTAGTTATCGTATGAGAAACATTTCATAGAAAATTACCAATTTACTAAGGATTTCAGGCTGACCATTTAGAAAATTCCATATCAGAGCATTTTTCAAAGTAAGCCTAGGTGGTTACTTTCTATAGAAATTTCCAAGAAGGTGGTAGAGGATGGGAAAGTAAGTCTTAAGTGGTATAAATAAAAGACAAATAAGAATACGAAAGCTGAGAAATGTTTTGAGGTTGACAAGGAAACTAGAAACTTTCTACTGTGAGAAAACTGACTTTCGTAATCAGGGTATGAATCATATTTTTTCAAATTATGCTCTATGAGATAATAGTTACCACAAAGTAGATACAGACTACCTGTAAATTAACTCATGCTTAGTTGGTTAAATGTATGTCTAGATGTTGCTATGAAGATATTTTTGGTGTGAAGAACATCTACAATCAGTTGACTTTAAAAGATTACCCTCAATAATGTGGTTGGGCCTTAAGAACAAATACTAAAGTTTCCCGTTAAAGAAGGAATTTTGTCTCAAGACTATAATTTGGGGACCTAATATGTTTTCCTGTCTGCCCTATAGTTTTCAATCTTGCCATCCCTGAAATTTCAGCAAGTTAATTATTTAAAATCTCCATATCACCCATCTATTTGTCTATAGGATGTGTGACTGTTGTCTGTGTGTATATGTGTACTATTGATTCTGTATCTCTGGAGAACCGAATTACACCTACTTGAACATCTGGTTGCATGTTTGTACACATATACATATATGTATATATGTATGTGTTGTGTATATATGTATATATATGCACTAAAATTAAATACATTTGTAAAATACTTAGATAATGCATTATCTGTAATATAAGAATTTTTCTAAAAGTTACCATGTTACCACAAGTCACCATATTTCCTATGCATATTGTATTTCTCACACTTATTTTAAAATGAAATCCTTTTGTTGGAAAGCAATTTATGTTATATGGAATTATTTTACAGACTCTTGGACTTGCAACTTGAAGGGGGCATATCAAGTTTGGAATGGGGGACATGAAAGAAGAGTCAATGAAAAGTAAATAAAATGCTTTCAGAGAAGGGGTGATATCCTAGATATTTTATGGAACACTAATATTATGCAACTGGTTAATCTAGCTTCCTTTGCCTTTCTTCATAAATGTAGTGAATATATAAATATCCATTAGACTATAGGAAGATTTCTTATCTACTCAAAGTATTTACCTAAGCCAGAAAGCTAGCAATCATATTTAAATTTCTTCTGCTTCATCATCTCACAACAAATGATATGCAAAATCATATCACTACACTTCTTAATTTTTCTTCAGTCTCTATCCTCACCTCAATGTTTCAAATGGGCCCCATCATTCATAAGCTACATTTATTTAATATCTGCTATGGTTTTAATGTGCACCTCCCCCCACCCCAGCAATTCATAGGTAGAAACCTTAACCCCCCAAGGTTATGGCATTAGGAGGCAGAGCTTTCAGAAGTGGTTGGTTCATGAAGAGAGTGCCCTCATGTTTGGGATTAGTACCCTTACAATAGCAAACACCCATCCCCAAAGAGCTAGCTAATCCCTTCAACCATGTGAAAACACAGCTAGAAGTCACCATATACGGACGAGAAAACAGGTCCTCTCAGACACAGAATCTGATGGACTCTTGGTCCTGGAATTTCCAGCCTCCAGATCTGGGAGAAATAAATTTTGCTTATAGCCATCAGTTTATGGCATTTTTTAAAGAAGCCTAAATGAACTATGACAAAAGATGTACAGACTTTGCTCAGTCCAGTCCTCATATGACCTTCCTTCTGCAGCCAGAAGGATATCCTTAGACATGAACATGATCTTATTACTCTGAGGCTTAAAGTTATTTCTTTAATGATAAGATCCAAATTCAGAAGAACCATGATACTGGTATTAGTAAGCCATCATCCTTCTGAGCTTGGATCTTATCTTGAAAGTAATAGAACAGCCAGGCCTGGTAGTATATGCCTATAATCCCAGCAATTTGGGAAGCTGAGGCAAGAGGATTGCAAATTCAAGGCCAGCCTCTGCTATTTAGCAGCACCCTAAGCAACTTATCAAAAACAATAAGAAAGGGCTGAGGATGTAGCTCTGTGGCAAAGTGCCTATAGGTTAGTCCCCAGTACTCCTCAAAATTAATAGTAATAACATAAAGTAAAAAAATGGAACAATTTAGTAATGATCCTTCTTCAGACTCACCCTTTACCATATCCCCACATCGACCCTAAATTCCCAAACAGCCATATATGACACCATTTCTTAACTCAAATTTCTCTAATACTACATGTCTTGCAATTGCTTTTCTCATTGCTTGAGATGCTTACCACTAAGCCACTGAGATGCAAAACAGGAGCAATATCTAAAACTTACTACACCCATAGTTAGATGAGTAAAAACAAAGTGGATCTAGGGAATTGGAAATCTGCAGAGTTGCTTAGTGTAAAGATTGAGTGACTTTGAAGTATATTGCCAACTTAAAATGCATGTATTTGAGTATGTAAAATACTTGTGGCATATCAGAAAGTTTTCATTAGTAAGGTTCAAGTGCTAGTAAGTAATGTTGTATACCCATATTCTTCTTTATTCTTTTAATATTCTATTTTAAAATGCATGTTAACATATTCTGAAGCTAGATGGCAGAGTGTATAATTATTGCAATTGAAATAATTATATGTATACTTATGATGAAAACAGTGACAAATGTATTATACTAAACATTGTTGTAAAAACAAATTTATAAGTTTTTGGCTACCAAACCAGTTATTTTTTTCTCACTTAAGAAATCATATTTTTTCATTATAATTTTAAAAGGTGTTTTTCATGTAAATCTTAAAAATATTGTCATAAGTAAAGAAAGAAAATATTTTAAAATTTTATCCTTTTAAGTACTATTGAAAAATAGTGATTAGCAATATTTTGTATCGGTTTATATCATTTTATACTTTATTATGCAAACATAATATTATAAAACTGATATTATTTTTACTTACAAATTATTAAACAGTAATATTGTGATATAAGCTGTTTTTTAAATAAGATGTACTGTGGTGCTGGGTGTGGGTGGTACATACCTGTCATCCTAATGGCTCCGAAGACTGAGGCAGGAGGATTGCAAGTTCAAAGCCAGCTCAGCAACAGTGAGGCGCTAAGCAACTCAGTAGGATCCTGTCTCTAAATAAAATACAAAATAGGGCTGGGGATGTGTTTTAGTGGTCAACTGTCCCTGAGTTTGATCCCTGGTACCCTCTGTCCCCCTACATCCCCCCAAAAAAGATGCACAATGCTATCTTTCCATGGCATCACATATTTTTCATAGAATAATTTTCAAAAGCTGCATAACACTACATATATGGAACTGGTATAATTTAAATAAATAATTTCCTATGACAGGACATTCTTTTAGTTTTTTCATTATTACAAGATGAAACCTGGAATAAGATCCTTATAGTCATATCTTTGTATACCAAACTCTCCCTTCCTTCTTTAGAATTGATTCCTAGAAGGGGGATTGCTGAGTCCAGAAGTATGCAGATCTGATATACTAATGTTTTGTTACAGTGACTTCTTCAGAATCAGTGTAACAATTTTTATTACCATTAGCTACAGATGAGACTGCCCATTTCTGCCCCATTGCCAGATTTAGCTATTTAACCATTACTAAAAATGATTGTTTAAATTGTCTTTTCTGTTCTAGCTTTCTTTTTTCTAAATAAAAGAATCTTCAACATGGAAAATATGATTCATAAGAAACATAGTTCACTTCCCAATAAGTTTAGAAGACAGGAGCAAGAGAAAGGAGAACACGTGCAAAATTTCTAGGAAGAAAATAGAAACAAAAAAATGCAAGAATTCAGCTAGGTTATTTTCATTGTCCATGGCTATTATTTTCTTATTCAGTTAGACTGTATGACAAATTCAGAGAAGTAAGTGTGTGTGTGTGTGTGTGTGTGTGTGTGTGTGTGTGTTTTAAAATTATTTTGGTCAGCCTACATTACTTCTGTTAGATAAGAGGTTCACAATCATATACCCAAGGAAATATCGTGGTTCCATATTAGAATAGAAAATGAGAGAATTTTACAGTATGTTCTAGATGGAACTTGTATCAATGAATTGGATGGAATATTAATAGAAAAAAATAGAAAAAAATTGAATTGTCTAATTTAAAAAAAAACAGTTACAGGGTTCAGTCCCCAGCATCCCCCCCAACACCAAAAAAAAATTAGTTATAGAACAGTCACATGAACAGTCATAAACAGTCATGTTAGTTATATGCCACAATCACATAAGCAGAATCTATATGGCTAAGCAAGTTAACATAGATACTTGGCTGATGATGGAAAACAGCAAAAACCTGACTATTGTGCATCAAGTATATAAATACGAGACTGCTGGTCTATGTGTTTTGACTCCCACACACCCACACTTCACATTCTCACTATATCCACTTTAATTCTAAAGGCAGCATTTACTTTCTGGTTTCTCTAGGTTCCTACAAAGGGCGCCCTCTTCTGGAGTGAGTGCAATTAGGGCATTCAGTTCTTGTCCATGTCTTTATTTTCTTCTCATGAAAATATGATTGTTTCATTTCAACAAAGCCTTGAATGTGAAATGAGGAGCAAACTACTAAATTCTCAACACTCAGGAAATACATATCACACATAGGCTTTTCCTTCCCTTTGGGAGTTGCACAGAGCTAGAGAAAGCATCTCTTCTGCCCAATCAGCATACAGAAACATTTGTCAGTGAAATAAAAGCAGGACATTTAATTATTTCAACAGGAGATGGTAACAGTAAAGGATAAAAAGGAATATTATTAGTTGAGAATGCGGTACTTCTACTTCAGCAAGAGCTGGTCACCCTAATAAAAATATCAATCAATCAATCGGGTAAAAAGCATGGGAGGCCTGAAAAAGTGATATCATGTGACTCTCCATCATTTATTTGAAGAGGTATAGTATTTTTTAGAAAAATGCGTGGTCAGGGGAAAGGGACTTGGACTGGTGGGAAGACAAACAGGTTCAAGACAAAGTGCAAGGATCTTAAGAAAAAGGTGGTTTTCTGTCCGTACTGTAAAGAAGTACTCATAGGCCCCTGCATAATGAGAGCTTGCTGGAGAGAAACAGAGAGAGGGCTTGCTCTAGATTCACACTAAAGAGATCCACTGTGGTTTCACATTAATTTGCAAGTAGTATTTTCCATGAAAAGGTAAGAGTGTAACAGTGTTCTTTTTCCTTTATTAATTTTTTAACCCTTTAAAAGCACACCATCCTGTATCCTAGCAATTGCCAAGTGTGTGCATGCGCCTCCCTGTGCATGTGTGTGTGTGTGTGTGTGTGTGTGTGATGCTACCTGAAGATGCAGACTCATACAATGACATGGTACTTGACCATTTCTCTCCTTCCTGAGCTAGATTCATAGGAAAGGCTAATTAAGTAGAGGTCTGATTTTTATAAATAATCATTTTTTTTTCCTTTTACAATGCAGGGGTTGTTTAGAGTTGCTGTGTGATCACACATTTGCAGCTTTACTCCTCAGATTTTAATGATGAAACCAGGCTGTCATTAACACTTGCACTCTCTTATTCAGATAGAGCAAAACAGCTTGCATTTTAATTAAAGGGCTATTGGTGGCAGTGGTGCTAGGGACAGGGAGATGTGGGTGGATGTTAGAAGGTCAGGATATCCCATAACCACAAACACAACACGTGCTCTTTACATTAAGTCCTTAACCCGTTGCAGGTGGCAGCAGTCAGCAAGCAAAGGAAGCCAGAAGGGGGAATAAATGTCATCTTTCCAAAAGAGTAAAGGGATTGATTTTTACAATAGTAACTTGAATGAGTGATTCTCTCCCGACGGTGCAGGGAGGAGGCTCCTCTCTAAATGCTAGGAGTGCCTATAGATTTGAATAATGGATTAGGAGGTGCACAAACATTTCAGATTTCTCCTGCTGAATCAGGACAGCTTGTCCAAAGCATCAGGGAGAAAGCTGTTCTTTACCTTGGAAACACTGCAACAGGAGGCCTGAATAATGACACTGCAATTGGGAGAGAGTGCCTAAAGACTGGTGTCAGATGAGACCAAGCTGGAAGGATCAGAGGCCATTAGCTAGAGGTGGGAGGGCCTCAGAGCACTATCCCGCTTGTCATTTTCATTCCATTAGGGTGCATGTGGAGGCAAGGGACTGCAAACTCAGGATGCTGTAGGGACAACAGGTTTTGAGGGGAGGAGTGCGGGAGGGATCCTAATTATTTTCTCTGACTAGATTGTTCAATGGTGCTGTCCTTAGAGACCCCCATACTGCCAGCCTGATACTCATGCCCAGGGTGAATATTTCTTTAGTAGATTGTCCAAAGTTTGTCTGACATCCGAGTTGAAGCGGAAGAGTCATTTTAAAAAAATGACATTGTTCAGATAACAAGTATTAGAATTTGTGTTAAAATTCTATCCTATACCTTAGGAAAGGATTATATATTGAGAACAAGCTGTAGGGGCTGATGTAAACACCCAGATCTCCTCCAACACTTTCTCTGGAAACACATACACTTTCGTCCTAAAGGATTAGGTGAAAGGTTGGGGGGAAAGGTCAGCTCATTGGCAAGAGCAGGACTAAGTAGGAGGGGAGCATACCCAAGTCATTTTTCTTGTCAGTGAAACCATCTAATAGTTACAGGATGGAAGCAGCAGCTCCTTTAAAAAAAAAAAATGGAACAAGCAGCCATATGTGAGGCTATGTAAACAGGACACTTCTTCTGATCCCAGGAGTTAACAAAGACTGTGCCAGAAAAATGAGTCACTCAAGCATTGCTGCAAAAGCCAAGGCTGAAGTTGGGGCTGAGTCATTTCAGAATCAGATCTAAAATCACATCCATGCCTCCTCATCCAGCTCCCCCAGATGGGGTAGGTAGATTGGACCCCCCAGAGGTGTCTCCTATGAACATTGACTTTGTGTGTAAGAAGCTAGAAAATGCAGGATTTTTAAAAACGACTCTCTTAACTCTAATTTTTAATCACCAAATCAGCCTTCCTTTTATTTCTACAGATATCTCCAGGTTCATATCTAGATTGGGGAAAACAGAACTATCCAACAGAATAGTTAGCCCATTCTGAGGACTCCTCCATAGTAAATGCATGGAATCAATCCAGTGCCCATTTGACCAAATCACCACTAGTGGGTGGAGATTCAGTCTGTCTGTACCAAATATTTTCCTCTGCCTCCTGCAGCAAGTTCTCAGGTAGCTCTCTTCAGACCCCGACTGCCATATTTAATGGTCAATACTTTTAAGATAAGTCAGAGGTTAAGACATAGTCACTGTCCTCAAGGAGCTAACAATCTTTTTGGTAAAGCAAATTATGTAAACAGATAACCTAAGAGATAACAAAATGATATAAGATATTAGATTGACACTGTGAGTGAAAATATAGACAGGCAATATTACAGGGACAAGAGAGAAAATTTTAATTACTTATGATGTGTAAATACACACATCTACACATTTAGAAGGTTTTTGTGTGTTAATCTGAAATGTATCTGAAAATGGAAATGGTTGATCCTGAAGCCCTTCCAAAAGAGTAATATTTAGATAAATTTATATAGGTAGAAAGGAGGAAAGAAGAGAATTTACAACAGAATACGGGTAAGGCTGAAGTAGAAAGCAAATATTGTTTTTGACTTACAACTTAGTATCATGCACACTTTTTGAAACACATGTTTAATCTCTACAACTCCTTGAAAACTTGTTACTGAGCTATTATTTAGGAGGCAAAGATAACACTAGTAGTAGTGGAGGAGACAGAATTTGCAACCAAATATTTCCTGCTTTCAAAGACCAGGATGTTTACAGTAGGCACATACATCCAGAAACTGGATACTGTAAATTTCTTGTGTCTTAGAAAAGTCAAATAGTAACAGCCTTGCATGTTATTAGAGAATTTCTATGTGCATAGAATTAAAATATGGAATCTCTACTTGACTTCAATTTTAAGCAAGGTTATTTCATCCATGTGTTTTTCATTCTTTCTCTTCCAAAATGAAACACCATCCATCAACTTAATTTCAGTGAGTTCAACTGAGGCTAAGAATCATCTCTCTCAGCAAGCCTAAAGATTTCCTCCTTTGTCTCTATCTTATTAAATAAACCTCTGATCACTAGCCTTCATCTTCATTCTTTCTTTTTTTCTTTAATTTGATGGTCAAACATGAATAAAACCTTACAATAATTACACAAGTACCATAGTCAAAGTTGATGACACTGATCAACTGTTTTGTTGGTCAGAGAAAGAGCACTCATATGGTAGGGTGCCAAATGTTCATTTGGGAGTTGACCTGTAGAAGTCCCAATTCCATATATGTAGAGAAGTCTCAATTTGTCAAATGATACACATGGGTTATAAATTCCAGGTCTAGGAATATCAGTATTGATTAACATTTTGGAAAAGTACCAAATAATTTATTTATTAAGTAAAATAATTTTGCATCGATTTATTTACATAAAGTCCTCTGAGAAGCACATAAACAAAACAGGGTTATTGTCATTAAGTGTTTTTTTCAAACCAGTGTTTGAAAAGCATATTTACATTGTGTGACATATGATATATGATACATATATCAATCAACAGAATTATGATACTTTTGCAGATTTGGTATGACACATGAATTCTAATTTCTTGATGGCCTTGGTACAATACTAGCTCCCCTTTAGCAATAGAATCATAGAATCAAGTTGCCTGAGATGGCTGAGTTGGAGGTAAATAGAATTTCTTATACGTTATCTAAGTAAATTCTAAATAAACATGTAGTTTGTTACAGTTAAAATTGAAAAATCATGGCTAGCACTCAACAGTGGGAAAAATGGCCAGATTTATGAGCTAAAATATTGTTTACATTCATATTCTTTTTTTTAAAGCTCCTAACTTTATTTATTTTTTTATTGATTGTTCAAAACATTACAGAGCTCATGATATATCATCTTTCATATATTAGACTCAATTGGGTTTTGAACTCCCATTTTTACCCCCAAATACAGATTGCAGAATCACAACTGTTACATACTCACAATATTACATAATGGCATATTAGTGACTGTTGTATTCTGCTACCTTTCCTATCCCCCCTCCCCTCCCCTCCCCTCCCCTCTTCCCTCTCTACCTCCTCTGCTGTTGTTCAATTCTCTCCCCTTTTCCCCCCCCTCCCCCTTGCCCCTCATAACCTCTTATAATTTTGATATAAAGAGAGCAACTAAGAACAGAACAGGAAGGAAGAGCATGAGGAAAAGACTAATAGTAAACAAAGACGAATGCGGGGAGAGAAAGGGAGAGAGAAGGGAAAGCATATGGAAATGGTAGGAGACCTTCAATGATACACAAAATTACATTCATATTCTGAAGAAACTTTACTACTAATGAAAACCTACATTTTTATTACCTAAGGATAGGAATAGTTTTTTAATATACTGATCAACCTCTTTATCATACTTCCAGAGATGTACAGATGTAGATATGTATATAAATATATGTACCTGGTACAATCAGAAGGTGCAAAAAATATCAGCTTTTTCTTCCCCTTAAAGAAGATTTAACAGCTCAGAGTTTTCACCTGTGAAATACAAAAATTTTACTTCAAATAATTTGGAGCCTATCGACCTACAAGAGTTTAAATATAGATGTGACTGAAGTCTTAATATTTGGAAATTGTCATTTTTTAAATTGCTCCTATGGGGGCTGGGGTTGTGGCTCAGTGGTAGAGCGCTCACCTTGCATGTGCAGGCCCTGGATTCAATCTTCCGCCCCACATAGAAATAAATAAATAAAATAAAGTTATTGTGTCCAACTACAACTACAAAATAAATATTTTTTAAAAATAAAATTGCTCCTATGACTACATGATGTGTTGTCAACTGGCAGTCCCTGCCATCTGGCTCTAAAATGCTGCTTTTCGAGATTTGCAACCACATGGATGAATCTGGAATGTACTATGCTAAGTGAAATAAGCCAGGCACATAAGCACAAATACTGATCTCACATTTATGTAGAATCTAAAACAATCAAACAAATAGAAGCAAAAAGCAGAGGGTGAGTCCTAGAGGTTAGCAAGGTGAGGCAAAGGGGGCGATAGTAGTTAAAAGGTACAAACCACAACCTGGTGCCTGTAATCGATATGTATGAAGATAGATAGATAGATAGATAGATAGATAGATAGATAGATAGATAGATAGATAGCTTACTTTAAATTTGCTAATGGCATAGATCTTAGGTATTCTCTCCACACCATAAGAGATACCTATAGGAGGTAATGAATATATTCATATTCTTGGTGATCATTTCACAATATACATATATATCAAGACATCACATTATGCACTTCAAATGTATGTGATTTTATTTGTCACTTATCCCTCAATACAACTTGGAAAAACTAAACAAGGCTGCTGCTCTACCCTGGCTCTGAGACCACCTTCATAGGACCCCCACCCCATTGACATGACATGCCACAGCTATTCCCTTATCTGGGGATCTGGACATACCACCATTCTCTGTCACCCCATCATCAGTTGTCTACTCAATCTAAGGAAAGGATAAAATTCCTCTCTGGGATGGAAGCTTCTACCTCTCCCATTCAAAGTTTTCCTTTCATTTGATCTCCATCCTCTTCCTGCTTCTTGGCCTTTAGACACATAACATTTTGGTTATTGACTTCCTCTGTCATATACAGAACTTACATGCTATTTATTTCTCATTCATCCTATTCCAACATATGTTTCAGGTAGTTCATTCCATGAAAAAAAGATATGAGCATGTGCTAGGTCAGCGTGAAGCTAACAAACAATGCTTAAAATTTTAATTTTAAACTGTCTTTAATCAAGCTAATCAATTGGATTCCAGCCATTAAAACAATTAGTCAATTAAAGACCACCATGTAGTCAACTGAGTTCCTGTTCAGCTTTCCTTTCAAAGAGATCTCAGTGGAACTAGCTGGTGTAATGTGCTCTTACTGAAAGTGACTGCTTTGCCATTGCGTGGTGCAGACTATTAATTAAAATAGCCAAACTTCTTGGTTTCAGATAAACTGTCCCTTTTGAACATCATTTGACAGTGGGTAGTGGCCTCTTAAAGACTTACAGTAGAGAAAAGGAAGCATGATTGTTAAAATAGGCAAGTATAGTCACTATAAACAGAATATTTAACACATGAACAGTGCAGTGAATATGGTGTTTGAAATCCATAAAGATGCTTTAAATAGAGTATTTCAGTAATGCAGCATCTTGTGTTTTCATATTTCCCATCATATTTTAAAATATTCTTCAACATAAAGAATCCCAGTGTATTCACATAGTAGGAATTCACAGTTGCAAATACTAGCCTGGAATGATGGTGCATACCCATAATCCCAGTGGCTTGGGAAGCTGAGGAAGGAAGATCACTAGTTCAGAAGCCAGCCTAGGCAACCTAGCGAAGCCCTAAGCAACTAACTGATACACTGTCTTAAAAAAACATGGGTTGGGAATGTGGCTCAGGGTTCAATCCCTGGTACAAAAAAAAAAAAAAAAGAGAAAAGAAAAGCTACAAACACTAGAAATGATGAAGACACTAGAAGAATGAAATATAAATTTTCTGAGTTCCATAATATTTTAAAAGTGGGTGCTTATACTTATAAATCAGTATATATGTATACATATATATGTATATGTGTGTGTGGGCGTGGGTATACATACATGGAATATATGTGTGTGTGTATATATATATGTGTGTGTGTGTGTATATATATATATATATATATATATATATATATATAATTCTCAAGGTCACAATGCTCCTAAAAATAGAAATACCAACATTTTGCTTAAATTCTGGTCACTAGGATTAAGCTATAACATTTTCTTGAGGACATGTAGATGTCAGAGTGATGCATATGATTACAGGTTATTGTATATGGAGAGGGAAAAGTCTAAACTAAGTGGTAAAAAAGTCAAATCAATCTAGCGACAGCTGAAAAATGGAGGCCTTGTTTACACATTTATAGGTAAAGAACACTACTCAATGTTTTAAAAACTATACTCTTCTTTCTTAGAAACAGTCATGAGCAGAAAATGACAAGGCATTTTAATTTTTCTCATTATATTTGCATTTATTCCTCACTAAGCTCCTTACCGGAATAAGACAGTGTTGGGGGTGAGAGGAATGATTTGTGGGTTGCTTTACATAGCTTTTCTGTCGTTCATTTGATAAATATTAGTTGTGTTAGTTACTAAGAATATAGTTGTTAATAAGAAGCTGTCTAAGCCCCAACACAATGAAAACCAGGCTATCATTAAATCAACAATGATTATGCTTCAAAATGTATGTAGATGCACTTTCTTGATTTTGAATTAACCAGTTGTTCCTTCTGAACACAAAAGTGTACAAACATGTTATTTCTAAAAGTCATCTTGGCTACCGACTGGCGTTTTTCCCTCACATGATATGCATTTTATTATCTGTATGGTTCCATTATTTCAACAAAGCTAGAAGATCCTTCCAAAGAGAACTACATAATTCAAATGGAAAAAATCAGGTTTGGAAAGGGACTTTTTTTTTTTCACTAATGGGGGTTGAACTGTGGGCCTTGCTTACACCAGGCAAGTGTTCTACCACTGAGCTACTTCCCCAGCACTGGAATGGGATCTTTTACCATTGAAAATGTGGCACAGACAGAACATAAATGTTACTATCCATATATTTTGCATACAAGTAGTCACCAAGTCACTGAGAGTGATACCACATATATTTTCTGACAAAGAAGTTATATAAAGATCATTTTGATTTGTTTCATTGTTAAAATTTATATAATTTATTGAAGTGAATCAGTATCAGCAAAATAGCTGATAATCCCAAAGACCCAAATATTTTACCAAAAAAAGAAATAAATAAACCCATTGTCTTTGATTGTATATCACTCTTATAAAAACACAACCATTAAAACACAAGAGGTGAGAGGAAGAACAGAAGGTCAGTTGTTTAGACAAAGGGGAATGAAGGGAAGGGAGCAGGGATAGGAAGAGGAAATATAGTAGAATGAATCAGACATAACTTTCCTATGTTCATATATGAATACACAACCAGTGAAACCCCACATCATGTACAACCACAAGAACGATTTCCTAATTAGAATAAGTTATAGTTCACATATGTATAATATGTCAAAATACACTCCACTGTCTTATATATCTAAAAAGGAACAATTTAAAAAAGTGAAATATTGTCATTTGCAGGAAAATGGATGAAACTTGAAACCATTATGTTAAGGAAAATAAGCCAAACTCAGAAAGTCAAGGGTCTATGTTTTTCTTTCATATGTTTTTCATTCATATAATAAAGAAGAGAAAGGAAAAGAAAGGCGGAGAGGGGTCTCATGAAAATTGAAGGGTAATCAGTAGGTAAGAGTAAAGAGACCAAGAATGGAGGAAGTGGGGAAAGGGGGAAATGACATTGGCAAAATTTTATTGTTCTATTATGTGCTTGTATGAATATGTACCAAAGAATCACATCATTATATACAATTATAAGGCACCAATAAAAATGTAGGGCAAAGAAAAAATTTAGAAATACTGATAAGAAATTAATAAGTCTGCAGTGATTACTCAGAATGGGTCCTTGAGTTTCTACAGCAATGGAAATGCTAGTTGCTGTAGCATATCTTTTTTGGACCTTCACAGCCACCATAGATGGTTGATAGGGAAAACATGACTACTTGTGCCTTACAGATGAGGACACTGAACTCAGAAGTATTCAGAAACATGTGCAAAGACAGCCAACTACTAAGAGAAAAGTATAGTTCTAATCCTTCTCTATCAAACAGACCTCATTCATATCCTAAAGGACAGAAGAATGTATATGATTGATTTCTGGACCTTAAACATGTAGAGTTAAATATCTTGGAAATTCATCCTATTTCTAAACAGTAAGAAATGAGGTGTGTTTGATATTTTCTACAAAGTAGCCTGCTTGGGAAAAAAGATTCTCCATTTTTATAAGTCTCAACTTCTCATCTAAAGTAAGAAGGTGTTGGACTTAATAATTTTTGGTCCCCTAACGATGCACATATTTTCTCATGTAAAAGTTGTCTTTAAGTTGAAGTATCTATTGGCATAACTTGAGAGATCCAGGAGAAAAATTAAAAATATTCATCAAAGCTGTTTTGCTACCTGCTTAGTGAAAGGGACATGCATCTTTTCTCTGTCAGGAAATACTACATAAACCTCATTGTGCTTATGGTTGTCAGTGTTTTGTTATTGTTGTTGTTGTTTGTTTGTTTGTTTGGTGACCAACAATAAAAAACATAGTTCAAATCAAAATAGTCAATAAAGGGAACCCATTGACTTTATAACCCAAAAGACAAATGTGGGACTTGAGGTGGAAACTCAAAACGTGCCCTAGAATAGTGTCTATGTCATGCTTTCTTTTCAGGTTCCCCGGGATATTAACATGGCAAATGTTTGCAGGCATGGGTTATTCCAGAATCAGATTTCCTGGAATATTCCTGGTATCCAAAGTACAACTACCAGAATTCACAGAAATTGGAGCATGTTGGCTTTATGCTCTCATCCTTAGTCAATTATACTTGGCTGAGAAATGAACAACCCTAACTGGCCAAGCCTTCTAAAGAGGTAAATATTAACCCCAATGGACGTAGATGTTACTAATCTAGCACATGTCAATTTCTCAAATTAATTTAAAATTACAACAACCCCTTCATCACTCTCCATAAAACATTTTCCTAGTTTATCTGATACATTTATATATGTGTGTGTATGTATGTGTGTGTGTGTGTGTGAGCGCACATGTGCGCACGCTCAACTAGAACAAAAATGTCATGAGAATAGAGAATTTACCCGTTGACCTAGAAAAGTTTATGGCACTTAGGAAGGGCTAATTAAGAAACATACATTGTCATTCACAACTTAAAGATAAGAAAAGAAAATTGAGGCATAGGAATGTTAAATAAGGTATCCAAAATCAAGATGTTATTAAGTAGTTGAGCTGCAGTTCAACCCAGGAATTCTAACTAAGAAGATCACATACTTAGCTGTTAACATTTGTACTAGTTGCCAATGGTTCTTGGTTTTTATACTTTATCTAACATTTAGCAGCATTCTGAATTTTATTAGCACTGACTTAAGGGCTTACAACTTCACCTATGTACTTTAAAATGAGATAATGATATTTGCCTTGCCAGATTCACAGGCATATTATAATACTAATAAAATTGTAGTAATGTATTTTTTTAAAAACAAGAACCACAATTGTTTATATTGTTGGAAATATGGGTGTCAAGAGAGGTCCTACTACAGAGAATTATGTCATTTTGATAAAGAACCATCCAACTTCCCTGGAAATTAGTTCAGATACTAGCTCCATTTGCACATCAAAGTTGGAAGTGAATATTTAAGCCAAATCAGTATCATTAACTTTCACTTGATTGAGCTCAGACACCCCTAGGTAACTTTCTCAAACTTCTCCCATTCATAGATGACACAGCTGGGTAGAAATTAGTCTCTAAAAATACTTTCACACAACCGGCTTGTTTTCTAGTCACTGTCTGCTTATGTTATGCTCATTCCATCTGTCAATAGATGTGAGTCACACATTCGACCTTTCAGCTTCACTTGCGCACATAAATTTCTTCCAATTTCCTGTGAAACAAACACTTTTAACTCTTTAGGGTTTTGTAATTTGTACACAGGTCATTCGGGGATGATTCAAAGAACAAAGTAAGCCCTTGACTGTGTGACAGATTTCACTTGAGCACTCTATAACTGGAATAGATCTTCTTTTACTGTTTAACTAATAAATATGGATCTATATACAGACAGGGACACTCACATATATTTGTATTTGTATCTACTTTTATATGCATAAACCAAACCCTCCAGTATTTTTCCAGTATCCATGATATAGGATAACAAAGAAAAGGAGTACAAACGGTGGTCCATATACCCACTAACCAATTCCCACTAACCCTCCCTCACTTCATGTGAAAGAACACTAGAATCCTCAATTGAGAAAGCCAAGTTTATCCTTCTCCAGTGTCTCCCAAGTGATTATGACTACTTTATCAAACTTTTAAAATCTATCTTTTATTCTGATTATACACAATAAATAGATAAGTTGGCAGAAGCACATCCCTATCTGGAGAAATTGTATTTGGACTGAGTTTAAATTAAAACTAGTTCCATGATTTAACAACAACAACAACAACAACAACAAAACCACAAAGCTCTCCAAAAGCCTTTTATGATAAAAAGGAACAGGATCTCTGAATAACAAAATGATGGAATTGACAAAGGTAACAAATAAAAAATGTGTTCTTACCTCAAAAGCTATTCTTACCTGAGACAAAAAAAGGAATAACAAGACCTTTTTTCTTCTGTTCTTTCCTTGGTTACCAATCCCAGAGTAGCTGAATGGATGGCGGGGGCTCTTTCCCCAAAGACTATAAAAGGGAGCCATATTTGTAAAGCTCCTAGAAAATGATGGAAAAAAGATATTCTAGTTTTGTGCTAAAATGTTAAGGGCATGTCTGTTTTATTTTTGTTGTTGTTGTTGTTCTTTGTTAAATTTCTTGTTACTTGGCAAATCTGTTGACTGAAAAAAAAATGTTTGAAGTGCACATCCTATATTGTGGATATAACTCTAGAATCATAGAGACTCAGGGAAAGTTCCATGGTTTAGTAGTAGTATAGTCAAACTACCTCATCAGAGACCAAATGAGATTAAGGTTTCCCTAGTTACACTCTAGGTGTAAAACCAGAGATCCCAGTTCATTGACCAGTGCTTATTGGGTTAGGTCTACTCTGCCTCTATTCAAGCTGGTAAAATTAGAACTTCCAAATGGTTCTAGCAGAGTACAAGCCATAGTTTATCCTTAATATGTAAATCCTGAAATCAGGTGTAATTTCCTCTGAAAACTTTCAGTTTACTTTTGTGATTACAATTGATATGTCAAAAGAAAGACAAAATGGCCAGAAACCTAGAAGCAGCATATGGCAGCTAGGTGTAAGGATTGCCTAGAGGATCCTCTAAACATGTGGAACTATGTGAAAGCTGAAGTACATTTTAGCCTGGACAAACACATGACATCCAAAGAAATCTGAAGGCACATCACCTTCCAGCTTCACTTACCTGGAAGTGAAAGGGGACAGAGTGCCATGTATCATAATAGAAAGAACTCAGTGAAGTAAAGAAGGTCTGGAATCCAAAGGATGGTCTTACATGAATAACTCAATTTCTTCAACTATAAAATGGAAAGAATGGGGAGCAAGTAATTATCATGAGGATTAAATGATGTGGGGCCCTACTTTTCTTATTCATCACTGTATCATCAATTCCTTTGTGCTGCCAATTCCCCAGATCTGGCACACAGTGGGATCCCTCTGTAGGTTAGTTCTCTTTGTCTAAACTTCCTTTTGCATAAAAGTAATGAGTCTTCTGATTTATTCAGATTCATCATCTTGGGAAATATTTGGAAATGGAAAAGGCAATTTGTCATTAATGTATCCCTAAGGAATAGAAAATTCTAACTGAAAGGCAAATGTAGAGCACAAAACAACAGAAATGTTCAGGAGATAAGAGGGAACATCAAACGTATGACAGGCCAACAAGTCACAGGGTCTATTGTTGAAAGGTCACTCCATTAAGGAAAGAGCAATTATATAGCCCCATAAAACTTTGACAATAACAAAATCAAGAAATCTTGGATTTCATTTCAAAGACTAATAAAACTTATTACCAAGAGAATAACACTGTAGTCCCATACTAAAGGGAAATCCTTGTAGATTAAAAAAAAAATGTGTGTGTGCAAGTACTTTGGATCTTAGGAAGAGATAAAAGGATGCTAAGCATGAATTCAGATCTATCTAGAAGACATTGCCATTAAGAACACTAGTATCTTTCCCCAGGCTGAATAAATAACCCAAGGAGATTTAACCAGAAACCGAAGAAAACAAAATGTCGGTTGAAAATAACACTTGCTGGCAGGAAAGTCTATCAAAATGATGACTCTTTCCAAGAAGGTGATTCAGCCAGCCTCCCAGGAGGCATATGAATCCAGGTTGCATGGAAGAATAGGAAGTACATTGTGGTGAACAGTCTGCTTCCCAACACCCCCAATTCCCTTGGGGTACACTGGCTCGCCAATGAACAGTTTTCCATCTTGATTCTCTGTGATTACAGGACCAATTGCTTTGGGGGTTCCTGACCCCTGCTGGAACTCACAAAGTTGCCAGTGGGTGACTAAATTAGTGGAAAAGAGAAACGCAAGGAGGCTCCCAAATCATATTACTGTGTAAATATTCGAGATGTTTCAGAAAGCCCTGCATATTTGGACACTGGTTTCTGATTCCAAAAGCAAATTTGTTCTGCAGGTGTCTGTGTTTATGGCTCTCAGCCCACTGTCCAGTTGTCCTTGTTTTAAACAAATAACTTTCTAAACTTTATTCCGTGACATCTTAGTCACATTGCAAGGTTATTCTCTGTAGGTGGTGAGTCAAAGAGAAATGGCAAACAATATAACCGTTTTTTGCAGCCATTTTCATTTAAAGAAACCACCGAAGAAACTCAAGCAATTATACAATCTCATGGAAACTGAACAATATGCTATGGAATGACAGGCCACTGAAAAAATCAAAAGAGGAATTTAAAATGTACTTGAAGCAAATAAAAACGGAAAAATAACATACTTACAGGTTACAACATGGATGAACTAGAAAATATTAGGCTAGAATTTTTGACTGACATAACTTTTTGAGATGGTCACTTCATATTTCTTTCCCCTTCAATTGTTATTCTTGGAAGTTGGTTTATCCATTGTCTGGAACAAGGTAGAATATAAAGAGGTTAAGAGAAACGATGCTATTCTAGTAAAGAAAATCACCTCCCATGTAAGTCAGGGAATTAGAGACCCTCATATCAATTATATGAGATTATTATCCAGAAATTCTCTGTGAAAATGAAGACAAATTAACCTGAACTAAATAAAACTGGCAGATTGCAGAAGGCAAATGGGAGAATTTCTATTTGCACTCTTCATTTCATCCAGTGTGTGCATTTCAGCAAGATTTTTTCAAAGTTAATTTAGATATATCAAACTTTATATTCCTTTATTATCTTCTATTTAACTGGGCAGCAGTCACAAGTGAAATGAACATGAGCAGACCAATTAGCAGAGCCATGCTGTAGTTAAAACAGCTGGCCCTGTTGCAAGCTGGGCACTCTAAGCCTAAATAAGGATATCTAGTGTCTATAAAGGTCTTTACATTGTCCAAAGTGCATTCTCATGAAGTCCTCTCTTGCTGTTAAGTAAAGGTGAAACAAACTCTCAGGGAAGTTAACTGAAGTTAACTTCACACAGGAATTTGGATACTGAGCTGGTCATAGAACACAGTTTGCCCAATCAACTATTATACTCTAGTGCGTATCCGTGGCAGCTCACAGACATTTGACTGCTCTGTCCTGTGGCATCATTGTAGGGCCATTTTTTCTACCATTGGTATTGTTTTCACACCACATTATCACTCCAGGGAATAGGAATTCTAGAAACCTGGTAAGTAAATCTCAGAGAATGGAATATGGTTGCTTTGAGGCCTCTGTTTCCTGACAATATATTTGACTGTTCTTGACTCCTGAATCCTTGTTCAATAACTTGATGGACCCAGATGTATATATACTTCAGATTATATCCATTTACCTATGTGGAATATACTAAACTTCTTTGTATTAAATGAGTATCATAATAACCAATGCTAATGGTTGTTGTGAGGAGGAGGACTGCTTTAGACGTGTACACTGACAATAAATGTTTTCCTCTTTCACTCCCTCCTCATTTTCCATATTCCATATCCACATCTTACAAATTCACAGAAGTAGACTATGCCCATAGTATTCTGCCTTCCTCCAATACCAATGACTTGCTGTAGTTTGAGGCCCCACCTCTACGTGCTTAGGAGATCAATGTCCAATTCCAACCAATACAGAAATGACTTTGTCACAAAGACTTTGCTCAAAGAAGCAATACATGAGAAATTCAAAAAGAGTTCAGAATAATAGCTATAAGGCAAACAATTGTGTAATTAACACCTGAATCAAGAAATAGAGCACTGGTATCAACACAGATGTTCTCGTGAAGGTACAATTCTTTTTAGATATAGTGGAAAAGACTCAGGTTGTAAAATCACATAGAACTAGAATTAGTTTCGTTTCCCTCCCTTAAAAACTATATGACTTTGGCCAAGCCACATAATCCCTTTGATCCTTAGTAGCCGCAGTAATAAAAATAGGATGATGAAAACTGCTTTTCAGTATAGCTTTGAGGTTGACACGTGAACACACATACATATGGAGTGACACATACTCAATGAATAGTAACTATTACTATTAGTAATCATTATGATTACTATTGCATTATGGTACATATTGACTTCAGGACATGACAACTTGACTCTTTCTGGTAATGTGAATTATAAACACTAAAATCCATCTTTAGATTGATTACAAGACTGAAGAATAATGGTTTCTTAAGCAAACAGATATTTTACATCAGAGTATAGATTTATTTAATAAATCTTTAGAGATTATATGTACTGCAAATTGAAAACATTTGTTAAAATATGCCCCACAGACTTTACAATTAGATTGCACATTGTTTATATGCAAGTAATATTTTGTTAAAGTGGTTAAAATTCAGACTTTTAACTAACTGACCAAAATAGCTAACTACAATTAATCTTCTTAGACAGTGTTTTGATAAATTATTACCACATTTCTGTCAATAGACTTTTGTAACAACACAATTTTTAAATAACATGACTAAATTGGATGGGTTATTATTATATACTTATGGAATGAATTTCACATCAGAGCATTCTAGCATTCTATTCTTGAGAAAACTTATACATAAATTAAGAAAAATGAGAGAGACAACTTCAACCCTTCTAGAATTCTCAGGACCTGCAGATGTTTCTCAATGTATCGTGAAGTTACATCTCAATAAACATAACATAATATATTTAGTTAATTACCATTTAATTCTTTATGTTTCATTTCACTTATACCCTCCACCAGAGAATGTTCACATGGAAAGTTTTAATTTTTCACAAAAGAGTCCATGTGAGCCCTTGTTATGTCTTGGATTTGATTCTCATCTCTGAAACTCTTCATATCTGATATTGAGTGATTTCTTAATTTTTTTTACCCTTAGTTTTATAACATTAACACTAAGATAATGGTGCTGGCCATTGATTTAAGAATAAACCAATAATAATTCATGTAAAAATACTTTAAAACTATAATTTAAATGCTCATGGAAATTATGATTATTATTTTCTCATCAGGCCAGAGTTTAGTTAATCCCCTTTTTATGGCTTGTAATGTTCTTGAAATAGACTATTTTATAGATTCTACTTCACTGTTTACCTTATTTTGGAGATGACCTCAAAATATAAAAGGAAGTTATGTTTATGGCTACATGCTTTGCAGATTAATGGTTCTAAGAAGAATCTTGGCTTTATCTTTTTGTTGGGTCAATGAAGTAGGATCTCACCACTTAGGAATGTACTCCTTGTGATTCAGAAACTTCCGGAATTCACTTTTAAATTATGCTGGATAATACTGATTACTTTGACCAAGATTTGTAGCTAAAATTATTCTTTAAATCATTTGACACCAGATTAAGGGTGGATACAGCATGAGGTGCCTCAGGCACAGACAGATCCATCAAGGGGGATACTGTAACAGGCTGCTTCCTCCTCTTGGACCAGGCTCACTCTTCTCTTCCTGTTGAGTCCTGACTGCACTTCACAGTCCAGCTCAGCTGTTCTCTTTTCTATGAGGACTCCTTAGTGGAAATTAGTTTCATGCTTCTTCTTATTCCCTAGTCACTGCCTTTCTTCTTTAAAATTTATGCTGCTTGATTCTGGCACCCTTAATACCTTATCTCTTGTATCATTTAAATTGTGATTATCCTTTTCTTCCTTTTTAAAGTGGATGGTAAATGTTAGTTTTCCCTAATTATATAGTATTATCTACTTTCTCATATTTTACACTTGGGCATATTATTCCCTAGAGTAACAAATACATTTCCTTATCACATGGAAACATAGCCCTGTGACAAACTCTACCTAGGTATTGACTTAAGAGTACCTATGAGCCTGGTGTGATGGCACAGACTTGTAACTCAGCTACTCTGGAGGGTGAGGCAGGAGGTTGACAAGTTTGAGGCCACAAAGACCCTGTATCAAAATTTTAAAAATCTGAAGAGTGGAGTGTTGGGGTATATCTCAGTAAAAGACCTCTCCTGAGTTCAATTCCAAGTGTTGAAAAAAAAATAAAGAAAAAAAAAAGAATACAAGACAATCCTGGATTGTGTCTGTAAGGGGTTGTTTCCCTTTCCTAACTTCTTTCCCCCTTCTTTCAAGTCTTCATGAAAGACTCAGCTGAGAGCAGCATTGTAGGAATCATTAAGCTATAAGAAGTATGAACCCTTCACACCATGAAGCCACCATCCCATCTCTGGTCCACCTATATTCACACAATTAATTACAAGAGAGAAAATCAAAGCTTATTATGTTTAAGCTTCTTTCACTTTGATTTTCTGCCCATCAGTCAAAATTATACCCTACCGCATACACCTCTGAAGATGCAAATAATTTTGTTTGGACAGAATTTAATCATGTTTTATATTATATATATATATATATATATATATATATATATATATATATATAGAGAGAGAGAGAGAGAGAGAGAGAGAGAGAGAGAGAGTGTATATTAATTGATGCTCCAATTTATCACCCTTCTGGCACTGTTCATTGTAATTTGCTCTTTTAGCTGACATGTTATCTAAACTTTGGGATATAGGTACTCTTGGGTTATTTTGTGACATGTAACAGGAAGCCCTTTTCTTCTTGGATAGGATTCACAAAGAAGTCTGTAGAAAGAATACCATTTCCTCTTTGATATAGTATTGGCTGTCAATCTAAATTTAAAACATATTAGACATAATTTTATTCATTTTCTGTGTTCACACAAGCTGTTCCCATTGTCTGAGAAATCTCCATATGTGGCATTACTTTATAGCCTCGTCATCCTTTTGATCTTGGCTTAAATACTTTTTTTTTCTTTTAGTAAGTCTTCCCTGACCTCACATTTTTCTTAAAACTTAACATACAACAAAATATTTTATAATTTCTTTATATAAGTCTTTGTGCAAGCTTCCATTTAATTCCTATGATTTCTATGAAGAAAGGACACATGCCTGTAAAATTTATTGATGTGCCAGATGGAAGGAATGAAGGAAGGAGGAAACAAAGGAGATAAAAATGAGGAAAGCTACCCAACCATGAAAAGGAAGAAAACTAGAAGTCATTTTAGAATCTGCTTAGGTTCAAAAACTTCCACTCTCAGTACTCATATAGTGCAAGATAATGTTATTTGTAGACGGGAGGGTTTGAATGATTGAGATTAATCTACTCAAGTCTCATTGTCATCCTGTGTGGGTGTTAAAGTAGGAAAGTAATGACATTATCCTTATTTTTAAAGTGTTGTTTTTTTTCCCAAAGATTTTCCAGATCCAAATAAATCAAATCTTGAAAACTTTGTATATTTGAAAATCAGCAGTTACTTCCAAAAAAAATTCTCTATAATATTTTGGGACGTATGCCCAGGGTCTTCCATTTTCTTTTATTTCTTGAGTAGGAATTTGCCAGGAGGGATTTGATCAGGCCCTCCTCTGGTGCTGCCAGCCTGACTGAATTTCCTGGTCCTCTAGGTGGTGTTGGAAATGTCAACTCAAAGGAGTGCTGCCAAGTTAGAAAATCACTGCTTATGACTCCACATGCAGATAGGGACAGGTGTCTTCATCTGTCTGCTGGCAGGTTCTGTACCATGAGAAGTTTCTGTTAAAAAAAATACATCAATAAAGTTTCTTTTGAAATAGGGTTTTTTTTTTTAATTTTCAATACATTTCAAATCAAACATCGGATGGTTGATCCTCCTGTTCATTGATACCCTTTCCATGCTTGTCTCACAGGATCCCACATTCTGTTGGTGTTCTTTCTACCTCTCTGGTCACTTGATCATAGTCTTGCTTGTTCACTGGGAGTCCCCATAACTCAATGAAAAGCAAAGGGGGATCCGTAGAAAAGAAGTAAGGGACCCAAGGGAGGTAGGAAGGGAGGGACAGGGAAAATGCTGGGGAATGTTATTGGCCAAGTTATATTGTTCTATTGTGTATGTACAAATATGTAACAAACAACAAATCCTACCATTATCTATAACTATACTGCACCAATAAAAAAAATATGGAAAAAGGCCCCATAACTTAATCCCTCCCTAAGGACAATTCTCCTTCCTGCTTTCGCTTCCTTAAGGATGTCATGCGCTTTCACAGTTACCAATTCCAGCAATGCTGATGACTCTCAATTCTGTAGCTTCAGTTATGCATCTGCCAATGTGACAATTTCAATTGTCTATCCACAGTTGTCACACATTCCCCATATCAAAAACTGAACTTGAATCCTACCTACCTCCAGGTTGGATCATCTCAGTTGACTAAAATTCAAGATTTCATTTTTTTTTTTTGAGACAAAAAAGTGCCATTAGAGTGTCAGCACTGATGGCTCTGCTCACTTTTCACTGCTAATGCATTAGGGTGTCATGATTACTCTACAATCAAACTATACTCGTGTCACGCCCATCTCTCCATACTTCCACTACTTCCACTCCAGCCTGAACCAGCTTCCTCACATGCATCCATCAGCAAAATCATCTTCAACATGGTCTTCCATCTTATAAAATATCACTGGTCCCTGTTATCTAATTTTCTAATAACAACTAGAATGATATTTTGAAAATGTTAAGTCATATCATACCATCTTTATTTCAAAATATAGCAATGGCTCTCCATCCCACACCAAATTATACTCAGAAGCTTTTTATTTATGGCTTTTTGATATGACCTTATGACCTCCCTAACCTCATTTCCCTTTCCTCTCCTGTTGTTCCTTCTGCTTTGTATGCAAGGCCTGCTTGCTGCTCTTCAAATGCACTAAATACTCCCCAATCATTATACTGGCATTTCCTCTGTCTGCAATGCTTTTTCTCCAGGTACCCACAAAGTTAACTCTCTTTGGACACATCTCCAATATAACTTCCTCAGTGAGGTCTATCCAGCACCATCCCACTACCACCTAGCATGTCAGGCTTCCTAATTTCACTTGTTCTGTGTCGCATTTTCTCTAAACATAGTATTTCACATTCTAACATTTCATATCTCTCAGGACTTTATGTTGGATATTATACTTCATGTAAATCTCTCACTAGGATATAAACTAGATTTGGTCTTATTTAATGAATGGTTTCTAACACATACTAGGAATCTAGTAAGTATTTATTGAATAAATAACACTCACTAAAAATAAGAACAGTTCAAGTTTTCCTGCTACCCACACTAATACTCAGTGTTCTGGATGTCCAAATTATTGCAAAAGGATAGAAAAAGAAATGAGTTGTAAATAATAGGAGAGTCAAAAATGTGTTTATGTTCATACAATATGATTATCTATCTGTGAAACCAAGAATGTCCCTCTAAAAGATAGGAAAAAAGATCATGCTGTTTTTCCTCCTCTCACACTCAATACAGAACACTACTGTGACCAAATAAGTGGGGTTTTATCTCTCATGGTGACCAATTGTCAGATGCCAACTTGTATTAGTTAATTTCATTCAATTTTAACACTACCTTGAGTTAGACCCAGAGGCAAAGGGTTTAGTCTCACTTTGGATGCCAACTTCAAGTCCCAGTTTATTTTTTCTATGCTTCTGACCAACTGGCAATGCATTGTAGATTCCTCCTATCGTCAGGTTCCATTATTCTGTAGAATCATTAATAAAATTCAAGAAAACACTCTACTTATGTTAACCCATTTACTATAAAAGCATACAAATGAATGGTCAGAAGGAAGAGATCTATAGGCAAAGTGAGGGAGGGAAAGAGCTTCTGTGCCTTCTCAGGGTGCCTATCTCCTATCACCTTTACATACTTAGTAACACAGATATTCTCTGAAAACTTTTATTTTTAATGGAGGTTTCATTACTTATGCATGATTGATTAAATTGGCATTGGTGATTAACTCAATCTTTAGCCCATCTTCTCTTTCTAGAGATCCAATCCTCTATTCTAATGGTTGTTTCCCCCAGGCAACCAGCCCCTATGCTTAGGGTGCCCAGGACCTCCAACCATCAGTAATCTCATTACCATCCAGAAAGATGCTTATCACTTTGGAAAATCCAAAGGCATTTAGAAGCCATGTGTCTAGAAAAAGAAAGAAGACCAAAAACATTTATAATTATAAATCACAATGTCACAGTTGCCAAAAAAGATCTTTGTGAATTAATGAGAAATACTATAAGAAAGCAAATTTATGTTCAACTTGTTTTTTATAACTCATTTTTCTCTGTGCAAACAGTAACCAAATTTTAAAAATAAAGTCTTGGACAGTATAGAAAAGTTCAAACTTTCCATCTGAAGGTTCACACTGGCCCTACTGAAATGAATTGATGACAGATAAATATTAGCAAGAGAAAAAGCATACAAATTTTATTGTCATATACAAGAATGGGAGTCATACAAAAGATGAATATAATTCAAAGAAGAGGAAAGAGGGTTGAAGTTTAAATGCTCTCTTTATAAAGAAAAAAAAAAACAAGCGGGGGGGTGACAATTTTAGAAGAGTAGCCAATGATTTTACAGAAAACAATGAAACCAGAGAACAGAAAGTATCCTGGAACAAAGTTTCTCTGGGCTCTGTGTTCAGGGTTGGTTTTCAGTCTCTTCTTCTGATATGAATTTATCTTTCATGGTTACTGAAATTGCAGTAAGAAGACAAAAATAAAGTATGATCTTCTTTGGAGGATCGTCAATGGAAGCTCTTCTTCCTTCTTGTGCTTTCAGAAATGGAGAAAAGAAGAAGATTAAAAAAAAAAAAAAAGGAGAGACAGGGAGAGAGGGAAGGTCAGGTGGAAGAGACCAGGAGGCTGCCTTTGTTTCAGCGCATAAAAGCATCAAACACTGGGGTTTCTTTCTCTGAACCTCAGCATCAGGAAGGGATCCTATATGCAATAAATAAAAATAGAAAAATGCCTAAAAATATACATAATATAAAAGGACCAAGACTTACATTTAAAAGTATCAAGCTAAATATTTATGAATAAATTGAGTAGTATACCAAGTTCATGAACAAGATTATTATTAGAGACATAAAATTCTCCAAAGTAACTGATGATTTTACTGGATATTAATGAAAATATAAGAAGTATTTTTTATACTATATGTTGAACCCAGAGGCACTTTACCACTGAACCACATCCTCAATCCTTTTATTTATTTATTTATTTGTTTTATTTTTGAGACAGGGTCTCCCTAAATTGCTTAGGACCTCACTAAGTTGCTCAGGCTGCCCTCGTACTTGTGATTGTCCTACCTCAGCCTGCCAGGTTGCTGGGATTATAGGCATGCCCTGCTGTGCCTGGCTCTAAAAAGTGATTTCACACAATTTGTTAATGTGTTTCAAATTCAAATGAAAAATTTCAGGCATGTATATATTCTATGCACTTCAACCAAAGATAAAAAGAAAACAACAAACAGTACAATTAGTATTGGAATAGACCAGATCCATAGCATGTCCAATCAATTAGAAAAAGAGAGACTGTTAAATAAATCACATTCGCTTAATTAGCTATTTACTAGAAAAATAACACAATTAAGACTCTGTAACTCAGACATTGAGCCAATTTCTGATAGACCCCCAAAACTTAGCTATTGAAGCATTGTGAAAAGCATAAAATATTTTAAAATTTTATTGTAGGGAACAGTTTCCTTAAAAAGGCACAAAATATAGAAAGTTAAGGAATAAATGACCACTTTTGGCCCTCATTAAAAATGAACGTGAAATAAAATAGATTAGCGAAAGCACCATTAAAATTATGGATAAATATTCCAATACTCAAAGAATTTCTCCAAATTGGTAGAAAGAAAAAAGGCAAATCTCCAAGAAAGCAAAATATACAATAATACAATTCATATAAAAAGAAAAAAATTAAAAAGCACTTTATCTCACTGATCATCAGACAAAAACAAGTAGAAAGCTTAAAAGATTGCCATGACAAAGGATAGTCAAAATATGGGGAAATGGAAATGGATTGTACACCCCAGTGTAATAGGTGAGGGCTTTTGAGACTGTGTGTTTCATGTCTCCCTTGCTACTTGTCTTGACTATTATCTATAAATCCATTGGGCTCAAGAGATCTTTAAAAACTTTTCTAAATGAGATGAGAAATAAGAACATTATACATAGCAAGTATGTTCCTCTTTTGACATGGATACTATTCTATCTTCTTGTTTTCAATTGTTCACATCAATTTCTTCAACATTTACTGAGTACCTATACCTCAAATTTTAAGTGCTATAGCAACACACACACACACACACACAAAAAAAATCCAGAGTGAGTCAGAGTCAGCCTGTTCATTTTCTGCGATGCATGATCTGTTGGATGAGGAAGACCCTCATAAGTATCTCTTATTCAAGATAGATTGGTAAGAACTCTAATAAAGGCACACACCAAGTGCTATGGGACCACAAGGAGGAAGAGATTAATCACCACTATTACCACATCTTTAAAATCAACTTATCAAGAGGCTAGCTTTGCGATTAAAGGAAACTTGCCAAGACACTTAGAACAATGAGATCTATATATAATTTTGTCTTCCTAACCCTCTGTCTCCTCCAGGCCATTCCACCCAGTGAGTTACATATAATCACATTTTTTTCTTTCTGCTTATTGGTCAAACTATGACTCAGAATGGAAGACTAACTCTGGATACAAAATCGGTGCCTTATACGGCTTCTCCAGTGTCATTTTTAATCTCAGAAATACAATTAAAAGAAGGATATTCATTCTACTGGCATGAAAAAATTGTTTGAAAAAAAATTGCACGTGTTAAATAGGTTAAATGCTTAAGCCCTAAGATTTTGAAGAATTTATGCTAGTTATTTCTGTGGAAGATAGTATTCTCAGTTCTTTCAAGTTTCCAATTTGGTGCAAATTATATAAATTGTCCAAATTTGCACAAAGTCTTAAAAAAGCAAATTGCCACAAAGTCTTTGCCACAGAAATTATTTTTTTTGGTTATCAAATAGCAAATATTTATTCTCAAATTTTATTCATTAATTCTTTCAACTTATATTATTTTGAGAACCTTTTAAGATCAAAGCATTCTTCTAGGTGCTAGGAAAACAGAGGTAAGAAAAATAGATTAAGTTTCTAACCTCATAGGACTTATTTTCACATGGAGAAAACCAACAATAAATAAACATAAAACAAAGCATTTCCAATAGTAACAGAAGAAGAAGGATAAGGATAGATTTAGGGGGGAAAAGTAATAGGAAAAAGATTATTAAGATATTCTGGTAGAAAGGAATAAAATTTCAGCAGCGTTTAAAAAAATGAAAGCACATATCACATAAAGATATGGGAAAACAGCATTCCAGGCAGAAGGCATAACAAGTGCTAATTCAGAGGAAGAACTTGGTATGTTCTAGCAATTCTTGCAAGCAAGGTGAGCAGCCATCTTGGTTTGCTGAGGACTGAGAGCATTCTCAGGGCAGTAGGCTTTGGCGATAATTCTGGGGAAATCCCAAGGGAACAAGGACAAATGGGCCATTTGGCTAAAAAAGCCACTTTGACCAGAGTAGATGAAGAGTTGCTTAGGTGGTGGGAAATGTGTTCAGAAAGAGAGGTAGGGAATTGTCAGACAATGTAAACCTCTGGAATCTAGTAGGACTACACCTCTTAGGGCGACAGAAGTCTTTAGAGTGGTATTCCCTGGAGACCTACATAATCTGAGTTATGTAAAGGACCTGATTCTTATTTTCTGTATGTATATAAGACACTGCTTCTTCAGGAAGTCTGGACGACAAAGAAGGCTGAACAACCCTCCCATGAGACAAGCTAATTTTGAAGGTCAGAGAGAAAATTCCACTGTAGACTCACTGGCCTACAACATGATTTCTGAGACATACTTAGAAATAATTTGTCTAAAACTTTTCTGTTCTTTGAGACTCTGAAGAAAAAAGTCCACCCACAGTGGAAAATGTTAAATAAACTTCAGTGCCTTTGTTGATACAGGGAAGAGATGGCAGACTCTGGCCTTGACCCGTTGGTCACCCTTCAGCCATTCTGAACTTGAAGAATGTATCACGAACATGTTTTGAGCTTAGGAGCTCTTGATTCAGCAGAAATGCTGAAGGCTTCTCTCATTACACTTTCTGTAGTGATGTCTTTTTTTTTTTCTTTTGTTGGATTATAGTGTCTTTCCTGGAATGTCTCAAAGCAATTTGTCTGAGCTATGGAAATGTCCTTATCTTTTGGCCCAGATGGAGACATATACTCCTTCATGGCTAGGAAAGACTACCTCCCGATGGCCTGCTGTGTTCAGTCAAACTGTAACAGCAAAATACCCCAAATCTACTTCCCTTTGATGCTGTGATTCTCCCCACTGTGTTTCATTTTTCTGAAGCATATGTGCTCAGAGATGATTACAAAGGTAAAATAACTGAGTAAAGGAGGAAAGAGGTAAAGATCACGAAGAGCTGGATATTTCCAAGTCCTTCTCTAACTGAAGGACTTCTCAAAAGATTGTGGAGGTGTGATATAAAAAAATGGAGAAAGTAAAGATGCCAAGAAAGGAAAGGAGATATTACAAGTACAGTGTTCCTAATTTTCTTTGAGCCTAGGTCCTGTATGTACCAGTCACAGACCATTTCTGATCATTTCTTCTGAGGAATGGAGACTGAAAGAAAAATAAGAATTATAAAATTTATAGTAATTTTTAAAAATTTAATACTAAAGTGAAAGGATTTTTGGCAAATTCTTTATACTTTTAATTTCCTTCAATGCCTTTATTATTATGCTTTTAAATTGAATGGAAATCAATATGTAGAGGGATGCCTGTAGATGGAACCAAATTTATTGTTGAATGTATCTAGTAGCTGTATTGAGAAGATAGCTCATTTAGAACATTAGGGTATTCATCATCAAAATCTTTTCCAAAGAATAACCCATGTATAACTATGTTTTCCAAGAAAGAAAAAAGAAAACAAACTGAGAATAGGTAATTCTGCACAAAATCTTAAGAAGTGACTTTGCACTGAATACAGGTGTTAGGACAATTGTTAAGCATCTCAAAAATCATATAGGTATTGTTTGGAAAGAAGCAATAGAAATTTGAAAAGAAGATGGGACCCAATCAAGTCTGAGAGGGGTGCTGCTAGGGAACTATGCTGTTCCGTTTTGCAATCTTAATAATATTCAGCCAGGCCTGTGTTTAAGAGGAAACAACGAGGAAGCTATATTGGGTAGTAAGAAGCTCTATTGGAGGAAATGGTGATCATTTACCATTTATGCACCAGACACTTGCACTTTATAATATCTTATTTTGTGCTCACAGAAACTATCAGGGGTATCTTGGGAAATTTGTATGACTTGTAATAAAGATCATTAGTGCCCACTCATAGTCAGTTCTCATCTTCTTCCTAGCATATAGTTCTTAGGTACCTTGATATTCTGGGGGCTAACAATCAGTTCTGGCTAATTAAATGAATATTAAAATGAAACTAGACATTGTCTGAACAAGAAAGTTATATCTTGTATCTCTATCCCTTTTATCTTCAGAATGAAGGTGAAAGCTGTATACAGATATGGTAGAGTCAATGAATGGAAGCAACCTACATCCCTGAGTGATTGCTTGGAAGAACCATCAGACCCTCAAGTGCTGCTGATCCATATTGGTCCTAGTACAAGTAAGACATAAATCTTTCATACATGAAATTATGGAGATCTGAGAGTTTATTTACTAAGACAAAACAGAGCCTTTCCTTACTAATACATTTTTCAGGGTACACTATAGGCAAAGAGTAGAAGTGATATTAAAATCCATACTTGCCTGCTTCAAAGACCAGGTCTTTCTACCCTATCATACTGCCTCCATTATGTACTATGAAATTATAGCTCCTATCTGCTGACTCAGACTACATATTTTATAAACTTGGGGAAAAGTGCTTATCACCTTTAATTCAGGGTTACATATAATTCTTGGGAAGAAGTTTTTCACCTGGTTCTTGATGGAGATGGTAAGGACAATCAACAAAAGAAAAGGGAAACTGCGTAAAACCAGCTTGTAGAGGTGGGAATGACAGTGGATTATATGAGGAGAGACATACATTAGAAAATCAGTGTAAAATAAAAGTGGTGGAAAACAATCCTCTTGAGATTCTCCATGTCAGACTGAAGGGCTTAGAGTTGAGGACAGGAGAATGATGGAGAAAGCACAAGAACCAGAGTAAAAATATTGTTTAAAATAAAAATCACTGTGGCAAATACATCCAGATACCCAAAAAATGTACATCTTTAAAGTGAAGAAGAGTGTGTCCTGAATAATTTCTGAAGTTTCTTCTGAGTTCCTCTGGGTGGATTTATTAGCTGTTCTAGTAGGGAATAGTAGAACAAATGACCTTGGATAATCATCAGCTTTTTAATGAAGTGGCTAATAATGATTTGAACACAGGAATATGTAAAGATTTTTAACGCTGCTTTTGCCACAAGGAGTAATGTGAGAGGAATGATTGTGCAGCTATGGTGATGAATGTCAACCTGTCTATAGGCTAAATGGAATACATACTTTCTTGTCATTGCAAGTAGACACTGCTATCATTGCCTTCTGTGGGGTAAAATTTATTCTTCTGAATTTCCAGGAATCCCACACCAAGTCTTCTGCCCTCTAGTTCTTAATCCATTTCTCTTCAACACATTTTCATTTTAGGAAGCCCCTCTACTCAGAGGCAGTGAGAAAGGTATCAAATAAGACTGCATATGAGCATAGGCATACATTGACTGTCCTATAAATGCTAGCAATCTGTTGAACACTAAAGATTATATAAATCTTAGCAGCTTCACTGATGCTTCATACACAAGCAGCTGTTGTTTCTTGGTTGCCTGATTAAATATGCTGTAAAATTTCTCCCAAGAAAATCTCACCAAAGTTGATTCCAGCAAATCCTTCCGAACATCCCTGCTAGCAACTTCAGTCTCTAAGCAATTCAAAAGAAAGACCCAATTGATGACAATTTTTTTTTTCACCAAGGGGACTGCTCTTTCTCCTTTGTAGATGAGGCATTTGAAACACCAGACCAAGCATAAGAATCTTGGCTCAACCATTAACCAGCATTCTCTCAACATTTCCAAAATAAAATGACTATATGTAATTTTTTCAA